>NW_022280043.1:2193377-2249407 GCF_004355925.1 Anarrhichthys ocellatus
GTGTGTGTGTGTGTGTGTGTGTGTGTGTGTGTGTGTGTGTGTGTGTGCGAGAGAGGTGAGAGAGGTGAGAGAGAGAGGGTCGTGGAGGGCGTTATGAGAGGGCAGCAGGCGTCACTTCCCCCGAAGCCTTAGGAAGGTTTGTTGTATGATCGTCCCCTGGTTTCCTGTTGCGGGCCGTCACAGGGGCTCTAATGAGAACATGTTATTGCATCATGTTTTCTGCACTCGTACACTGTAACAACTCACTCAGTCAGTATACGCTCCCATACACAGTAGTTTCACTTAATGTTTTTTGATTACTTAAAGGTTTTTTTTCTGATCCGCAGCAAATCGGCAACTTTCTTAAATTCTTTTCAGATTTTTCTCTTCACATTGCCAAGAATGAACTCTTGTGGAAAAATGGTTTAAACTAGTAGACATCTTTAAAAAAATCTTAGAATATATCAGTGAAAATCTAAAATTGAAGAGCCTCATTAGACATTAATTATACATATGTTTTAGATCTGTTCTTCTTTATCCCACACCTGACTTCTTCTCACACACATAAACGATCACTGAGGCACTGATTGTTTGCCTTTGGAATTAGTGGTGGTGAATAAATGCCCTATTTTGTTTCCCAGAAGGCTTCTAATAGTCGCCCACCAGAGTGGACCACCTGTGTAGTTTGATTAGAGGGGTTCTCATCTCTACTTGAGGCGCCGTCGTCCTTCTCCTTGACTGCTGGTGGGCCCCCAAAAGAACAGCAGAGGCTGTGGGGGAACTGGCCCCTGCAGGCCTCCCTCGCCCCGGTCCCCACCTGAGGTGTGCGTGATTTACAGTGTGTGGGAACAGATTGATCCACTGCTGTTTGAGCAGACCGTGAGCAGGCTGCCATTCCACTCCTTGAGTCTCATTAGGGATCTTAGGAGGGATTTCTTGTGCACTCACGCGCACGCATACCAACACACAGCGCTCAGAATAGTCTCTGCACTGCCTCTGGCTTTTGGCAGGGGAATAGTGCCGTTATGAATGTCTCTTTGCTACTCTGTGTTTCCATGGCTTTGGCTGCAGAGTAGAGAGAGGTGTGCTGTCCTTCTCATTGGGGATAAATCCACTTAATGAAACACTTGCTTACGACTGAGGCCTTGAGAGAACCCTCCTGAGCCGTAGGGCGCTGAGGTTTAAGCTGTTCTTAGAGCCTACCTGCCAGTATCATAAAACTATTTCATCGTCAACCGAGCGGCTTGGTCGTAACCACTGAGTGGATGATGCCATGCGTCTTTCATCGCCCATGTCTACTTTTCAGTAAGACGGACATTGGTTTGTGGACTTAGATTCCTGCTAGACCTCTAAAATGTAAGCTTCCTCATTTATACTTAAATGTGGTTTGGGTTGAGTTCCACTGGTCAATGTCAACTTTCACCTTGTTTGTGACAGAATTAAGCCAGTAGTTTACACTGTTGCAATAGAGAGTGGAGTCTGCGCTGTGTGTTTCCTTTTATAGATGATTGTGTGCATGTGTGTGTGTCTACTTTAAATTTATACAGCACGTTGGCATTCTTACAAACCGTTTTATCTTTTGTCTGCGTACATAGATGTCTCATTATAGCTTCTAGATGACAAAATGAGTGTTTATGATTAGCTCCACCCAAAGAGAAGTTGAATTCACATAAAAACAGTTCGGAGAGCTCAGTTTGAGTGATGACCAGGCAAGAAATGAACAATCACAGTGACTATTTTGTAAAATATTAGAACTAAAAGTAAGAATGCACAAAACATCAACAAATATCTCATTTCTAATTCACGTCTGTCCATCTATGAACATTCTCCAATTTTAATGCCAGTCGCTGACTTGATACAGTCTAAAAGTTTCCTGTTTTATTTATGTAAATGTGTGATTAAATCACAAGTACACAAGACTCAATATGACCTTGCATTTAATGCAAATTTCCAATACTTGAGTTATTTATAATTGATACAGAGAGAAATAGATAATCATCTACTGGTGAAATCCCATATCAGAGAGCACCACCAAAGTCTAATCAGCTCTTCTTCGGCACAAGGTCTTTGTGTGTGTCCACTAGACATTTCATTGAAATCTGTTTTAGGTGTTTTGTTCACAAACAAACAAACAAAAAGGAGGAAAAGCGTAAAACACTGAGGAAGTAATAATTGAGTATGACTCAGGGTTTTATTACAGGCTTAATAAGGTGTTGCTTATCCCTTTAACCAAGACAACTTTAATTGCACTATTTTCTCATGTTTTCTGTCATTGCCATAGGCATTTTAAAATCATATCAACTATAGGACTGGCGTGGCTTTTTGTTTTTTTCTGCTTGCTGAATATACAGATTATTTTAAAGCTGTAGTCATTGTGCCTTACAAAAGCATCATCTGAAATTTTCATGTTACAAATAGCCTTAGGTGTAAGTGTTGCGTATAAATGAGCTTGTGGATGGAAACAAGCACTCGATTTAACCACATGGGGTAGCAGTCTTTCACAGCTCTGTCAGAGGCAGACAGGGAGGCTCAGCTGGTAAGTGGTAGACACTGTTGTTTTATGGGGCATCTCTCTTCTCCCACATGGACGGCAGTGGGAAGAGCGTTTGAAGTCAGACCCGCTTCACCTCAGGGTGTGGAGATTGGCTATTGTTGTACATTTAGCACTGCTGAGCAAGATGAATGTCTGGAGCACAGCATGGCAAAACGCAGTATGTGTCAAGTGTGGTCATGTATGAGCAATGTGGTGTCGGCAGAGCAGCCTTTCAAAAAGTGCCATGGAAATTCAAAAGACAAGGCGCTTGAGATGAGCCTAATTATGCAGTAAAGATCAGAAAGTGCGATTAATTCAACTAATAGAAAAAAAGTGTATGTACAGTAGATCTAGAGGAAACCAGCATCAGCTTGGAAACTGTGGCTCTTCTCCAGCAATACTTAACTAACCAGTGACTGCAGTCTAGACAGTGGTGCATGACATCACATTGAAACTAATTGTACTGCACATTGATTGCACTATATCCTGCATTTTCATTATTTTCTAGAAATAGTTTTTTTTATTAGCCTTTATTTGTCGAGTCAGCTGAGTATGCATGCTCTTTCACAACCTCGCTCCTTACATTCATACCTGGGACTCACCCAGTTCAGCTGAAGGCTGGTACTAAGTGCACTGACTGATGTAGGTTTTTGTTTAAGGTAGCACAGAGAGCAAAAGCTCAGTTGCATCGCACATAAGTTCACAGAAGTGCACAGAAGTTCAGTAGTACTGAAAAGTTCAATTTTTGCAGATAGCGATGTAAGAGGTTTGGAAATGTTTCACTCAAATCCATGGTGGAGTCTTGTTTCTGTCTATTTTCTGTAAATCTACCTGACCACTGATTATACATCCACTGTGTCAATATGTTTCCATGTTGACCGGGCCAGTTTTAACATTAAAACTCAAATCTGGATTGTAATTGGACCCTTTTTAAAAATCATTCGAGTCAATTTAATGTACTCCATCCCTGCACCTTTCATCTGTGCCTGGGCAAGGTAGTACACCCAATGAAGCAAAGACTGCAGTGCCATATACGGAGAAAAACAGAAAGCTACAACATAAAAAAACAAACAAAAATCAAGCACACTGCTTGTCTCAATATCGCCTTATATGACTAGATGTATCCACTCTCTCTATCTCTCTCTTGCCTACTCAGACACAGACCCCCGGCTTCTGGAGAAGCAGGAGCAGCAGCAGCCGACATATGTTGCCCTCAGCTACATCAACAGGTAAAGAAATGTATGAACTACAAGAAAGAAAACAGCTAGATTTCCACTTATTCGTGCAGTAACTCAAATATAAGTACATCTACTTTATGGATCTGACATCGTTTTACATGGATGCTATTAGTCTTTGGCCCTGTAAAGGTTTATCTACATCAGTATTACTACTGTGTCCTATGAGGTCCTACCAGTATTTTCAAATGTCATCTGGTGGATTGCTTAGATGAATTGCTTCAGTATTTGGAAGCTGTTTTTTTTTGTTTTTTTATTGCTCGAGGTTCATCCCAGTCTTCTTTGATATGGTGCTTTAGTAGTTTTAAAAGCCTTATGCAACAATCCAGTGTACGAGAAGGTCTGCCGCTGTCTCCATGCCTTCACAAACACATCTTGATGTGGTTATCACTTAATTTGTTAATTCCACTTTCTTTAACAATGTCGATGTTAACATTTCATTTTTATGATACGCATTTACCAAAGACTTTACTATCCATCATAAACCCGTGTGTAAGGTTTTTTTTGATGGGAATAGAGCCAATTATATGGGGTTTTTTTTTCCAAACATAGTAGCAAACCTTCAATATCTGAACTTTGTAAACATCAGGCAGTCATCACAGTCACAGCTCATTGGATGAGATGACCTTTTTCCTGAGAAAGATTGCAAACCCTGATTGTCTTATATCCCACAATGCCCCAGGTTCATGACAGATGCTGCGCGGCGAGAAAATGAGACTCTGAAGAAGAAGGTGCAGCCCAAGTTGTCTTTGTCTCTGACAGGCAGTCTGTCCCGCAGCAGTGTTTCCACTCCGCCTCGCCACACCAGTGGAAACCTCACCCCTCCAGTCACCCCACCCATCACCCCTTCCTCTTCCTTCCGCAGCAGTACGCCTACAGGTACATAACCATCGTTAACACACTCGGCTCTCCACTTAGATGTCCAGAATGTAGTGACTGCTACGTGTTATGCATTGTGTATTAAGCAAGCAGCAGAGCAGAGTGGTGTAGCAGTTAAGGAGACTGGCATTCAACCAGGAGGTCCGTTTTCAAGACACCGTGAAGGCAAGCATGCACCCTGCTAAAGTAAATCTAAATCAGCTTAGACAGTGCTCCCACCCACCCACATTATGCAGCAGGGCAATGAGGCGAAGAGTGACTGTTCTCTTCAGCTCCACGTTTATAATTATATGCTTCAATATAAATTCTCAGTTGCGACGACTAACTACAACTGAAATGATATGATTAGGTGTTGCTTGTGTGATGTTTTACTGTGAAATTATTGGTTGAAACTCAGTGTTTTTCATTATTTATTGGATGAACTCAGCAGCTATGACTCCAATGCAGGCTGAAAGTTTGGTACTGTATAAATTAATTATCCTGTAAATAATAGCATTAGCATGAGAGCTTAGGAGATACAATTTTAATAACACTCACATTCAAGCTACACAGAGGGGCAGCTTTCATAGTCCAGCTAATTAGTCACATCCACAAAACAATACATAACAGAAACATGTTTTAGTTCTTTCCCTTCTAATGTTTTCCCATGTACTCATGTACTTGCTTTGTAAAGAATGCAGGCTTTAATGATCTGTCTTGTTTTTAACTCTTGTGGTTATTTAGCTTCTTTTAGGCATAACATCTTTAATTCATTGATAAAACTATTTCTGACCGCAAGAGCTCAATCAAATACATACATTCTTTCCCACGAAAACTTTGTAGTTCTGTAACACATGACGGAGAGATCACGGGAACACTGCCCCGAAGCACATGTTGAGAACGGCCCAGTCTGAAGTCTCAAAGGCCAGGATGTCATCGTCGCAGATTAGTCATGAAACATGTACAAATCAGAGCTCCTTGGAAAACATTTCTTTGTGTGTTTGTATGATCGCATGCCCGGGTCGTGATGCCCTGAGTCAATTACTGTTAGACTTTCTGTCCTTTACCCTCCCACAGGTAGTGAATGTGATGAGGAGGAGGTAGACTTTGAGGAGTCTGACAGTGATGAGTCGTGGACCACAGAGAGCGCCATCAGCTCCGAGTCCATCCTCAGTTCTATGTGCATGAACGGAGGAGACGAGAAGCCTTTCGCTTGCCCCGTGCCAGGCTGTAAAAAGAGATACAAGGTAGGTTTCACTCAGCATCTCCTCACATGACAGATGAAACATAAGGTAGCGATGTGAAATATTTTCACCGTCACCAGAGAGAGATATTTGCATTGCATTGTGTGAGATATGAGGATTTTATCTGCTCGTGTAAAATCAAAATGGATTCCCTGCTGTTGACGATGGAAAATCAGTTCTTGTATGAGCGCTTCAACATGTCAAAATAGATGCATACATCTAGTCCACTTCAGTGATGTGGAGTTTTACGGGGTTTTCCATTCACATCTGGTGTGTGCGGTTGGGATAAATTATGTGCAGCTTGAGAAAATTGCATCGTTGACGTGAATGACAGGGTTATAGGCGATAACTTAGTCTGAGGCAGCAGGCAGCATTAGGCATCTGTTTAGGGGCAGAACAAGACATTTTATTTCCTCTCTCTGTAGTCTACTGTCAGCGAGCAGCCACTGTTATTATACAGAATGTGCACGATCTAACTGTGGGAAGCCCCGTTGTACATGATGAGTTATCAGTGTAGTTATATGTTTAGTCATGATTGAGTTTTGTGTTCTTTGCTTCATTACAGAATGTGAACGGGATCAAGTATCATGCCAAGAACGGCCACCGAACCCAGATTAGGGTGCGCAAACCCTTCAAGTGCCGGTGTGGGAAGAGCTACAAAACGTCTCAGGGTCTCCGCCACCACACCATCAACTTTCACCCACCCATCTCTACTGACATCATCCGCAAGATGCAGCAGTAGAGACCGAGTGAGCGACCAGCACTCTCCCTCAGGCCACATCCCCAACCATCTGAACACCACCATCACCAGCATTGGCTTTTTCTCATTCCCCCCCCTACAACCCCCCCCCCCCCCCTTCTCTCTCTCCTATCCCACTTTGCTCTGACACTATGGTTTGATTGCATGGTATAAATGTGTTATTATTCATCCTTAACTTTTATTCGGAATGTTGAATTTTTATGTAGTTCACAGTTTTGTATTTTTGCACATTTAAGCTATCATTTATCTATTTGACTCTTTTTTTTTTTTTTTTTTTTTTTTTTTGACATATTGTACTCGTTGATGATGTGGCTTGTTGTGGTCTAAAGAACGGCCACACCACGTCACGAGTAGCCTTGCATGTACAGTGAGCTGCTTATAAGGCGGTGTGACGTCAGAGGAAACAGGAAAGATTTGGGTGTTTTCTCTTCTAGAGAAAGCAGGCACCGTTACATTGCCTCTGTCTCATTTGAACCTGATGTGACAGAGGCAATGAAATGAAAACAATCAGAATGTGTGTGATGTAACATGTTTCATTCTCTTATCAGATTTAGTGTTAATAATCAGTTGTTCAACTTTTCCGTTCATATCACACGTTCCAAACCTCTGTTTCTACTGCAAACACTTGTGTGTGAGCGCCAAAGGCTGATCTCAGGTGACGTTTGCAAGCATTTCAGCACCACAATCCTGCCCAAGTGGTCTGATAGTATTTCTGCTGTCCAGTGGGATCATGGGAACGGACTGTGTGTCATCGTTGCCTGATGTTACCGTTCATGCAGTTATGCAGTTTTCCTTGCTGTTTTTACAGTAAAGGATTGAAGCACTTTTTATAACAAGTTGCCAACAAATTAGCATTTTTTTTTTTGCCAATATCTCGTTTCTGGTGTATGTACAGTAGCTACCGAAACGAGGCAAAAGGCCTTCAGACCAGAAGTTTGCAAGTTCTACATTACTCCAAGGGATGATGTATACCAAACCTCCAGTGTTTCCAGTATTGTGAGATTTCTGTATGTACAGTAGTTGCCTTGAATTGTAAACCATTCCAATCAGTACAGATCTTTGTATGGCTTTATTTTGACCGTTCAGACAAATTCAGCTGAATGCAGACATTACACAGACAGCTCAGCCCAAACTGTTCGCTGTTCACCGACTACCGGTCTTATGAAACGATGCGATTGTGTTCGTCACGGATAGAGTCAAGTTTGGGCGGCAGCTAGCCATGTATTTAGCACATTTATGTTGGGCTGTGAGAGGAAAAACATGCAGTTTCTATTGTGTGCCATACAAATATTAAGTCAATATAAAGTCAGTTGAGGGTATGTAGAGCGCCATTTAATCCTTGAAGTAATGAACCGCAGATCATTAACTGCAACAAGATTGTGGATTTATCAACTTTGAGCCATTGGCTAGCATCTTCACTGCATGGACGTCAGTGTCAATGAGCTACGGTCCATTTGAGAATGGTGACAGTATTGTACTGCCAGTATGGAGGAAAGTCTTTGATATAGTGTACAGTGAATGTATTGTTACGTGTTAAAGTGCATTAAATTATATTTTCATATTGTGTATGAAAAGGCAACACCAGAGGTTGTTGGGAGAAATAATGGTGATGTGCTGTATTTCTTCAAAAAGCTGCTTCATGTAAACTTTTGTTACATTTAGAATAAAGATTCCTCTGATGTGTGCCTAAAGATTTCTGTGTCATTAACTGTGTGGACACGATTCAGATTCAAACAGACTTTATTAGTTCTTATTAGATACATGAGACTCACTTAACAAATGAAATATGTTTATGAACAAAATAAGTTATTACTGTAAAAGAGGCGAACAAAAGAAGGAAGTTTAACATAAGCTCAGCATGCACTGATTAGCTGATGATATGAAGGATCCGACACAAACACCCATAACATTCAGAATCAAAACGAAGGAAACCTAACATAAAACAAATCAATACATCATATATATCACACACAAAGTATCAATGCCTTCACGATACCATTGGCTTTAATTATTCTAAAATAGATGATCTGAGGATATACTGTATTATGTCTAAATGTAATCACTGAAGAGTTCTCCCTGACTGCATATTGTGCACCAAGGCTGCTTTCTATAAAGAATGAGTAAATGACTTGTACAGTGATGTTTAAGGGGGAATCAGTTGGTTGGATGTTTTAAATGTAGGTTTGGTAAACACTTATCTCTTTCCCTGATTCGTTACATCCTGTAGTCTGACAGATCTGTGCGAGTCAATTTAAAGTCAGCATATATACGAACAACAGTCATATCCCCCTAAATTATTCTTCAAATCCAAATGAAGGGAAACCTTTTACCTATAAAAGAAAATGTTAATTCAGTAGCACTGCCATATACACTGAATTACAATGTCATTTCAAAATGTCACATCACTTCAAAGTGTTTATCTAAGTTGAAGTAACAAAGCGAAAGTCAGTACAGTCCTAAAGAGTGGATCTTCACACCATTACATGCAGAGAAGAGTGCAGAGTGATTTATTTCAGTGGCCACAGGAAGTAGGCAGACCGGATGTGCTGATTTTCTGTTTTTCTAGTCGAAGTTGAGCGGGTGGCCGTCGAAGTGGGTGAGCACGTGATTCTCAAACACCTTCTGGTCGCAGTCCAGCGGGAACTGCTCGCTGCACATGGGGCAGATTTTCCAGTGGCTCTCCACATGCTCCTCAAACTTGCTCTGGTCATAGTTGGGGGGGAAGATGACCTCACACAGCGGACATCGCTTCATGTCCATGCTGCACACAGGAGAAGAGAAAGACAGGGAGAGAAAGCTCACGTTAATAAGCAGTCGAGTGATGATGTGGGCAAACCAGGAGCGCTGGCTAATAAAGAGCATCTGTCTGATGCGACGTGGGTGGCCTGCTGCATGACTAATACCAACAAAAGGGGGTTGTGCAGCAGAACAAACACTTTACACATGTTACAATGCACAGGTTTAGAAAATGTAGGGTGCAGCATGTGAGGGTGTGTTACCTGGGATCAAAGCAGAAGGCAGTTTGTCCATCACTCACAAATGGGCTGTGAGTTTCCGTTGCTGTGGGCTGTTTGTTGGTATTTCCCTGAGAAAGAGAAAATTGTGAATTATGATCATTTGTGAATACTTAACACTGAGGGAAAAAAAAAAAAGAAATCAATCATCAGTATTTAACTGCATTCTGCACATGGGAGAGAATACTGACGCCACAGTCTGAGCTTACATTGTTGTTGTTGGTTTGCTTTTCCTCTGACTCCTCGTGGCCTTCTGGCCGGCTGTGGTTGCGGGTGGGTTGGATACACACCACATTACTGTCCCAGGAGGGTGGGCCCACAGGGGGCAGCCTAAGCAGGTGGCCATCTGAAAACTCCTCATCTCCCTCATCTGCAGGGAGAGAATACAGAGACGCAGCTTCTGTAAATACAAGTTCGTTATTACTGGAGAATTTTAAACAAAGGTTTGTGAATCTTTCTGAAAAGGAAACCAACCTTTTGAGTCTGAGATGGAGTAAGGGTTCCCAAAATGCAGCTTGCTGGGGCTCTGAGAGACCAGCAGGGGGGTGGGGGCATCCTGGGTGTAAGGGACAGGGTACTGCAGGAATAAAGGCACACTGGACTGGACACTCTCCAAACTGGTTTTCTCACTGCTGCCCTGATCTCCCTTCCTGCTGCTGCTGCTGCTGCTGCCGCCGCCGCCCTTCTGGAGCTCCTAGGCAGGAAGCAGCAGAAGTATTATTATTTTAGTTTAATAATGTTTTCTGTGGAGTTACACATCTCTATGCCTGCCTGTCTTTCAAGGCAAGCAACACATCACTGCATAAAATCACACGTCAGCTCCTGAGCTATGAGTTCTTACTCACACAAACAGTTAACTTTGTGCCTTCATTAAAAAAGAAACTCTTCTCATTTTCAAAGGGATTGGAAGGCTGTGTTTTATTGATGTTAGTTGCAGACACCAATTTAGTTTACAGTCTAAACCTCAAATTGGGTCATCCTGCTCCTCTTAGCTGTAACAGCATTACCTCGAAGCAATATTGTAGGTCAGTGAGGACCTTGCTGTGGTCCAAAGTAATGGAATGGAAAATAAGAACTCATTTACTTTGCTACTACAATTAGAGGCGTATTAAACACAAACCAGATTGGGAGAGGGAAAATGGCAGGGGAACGGCAGTTTTCAAGGAATTTTTAGAGTGGAAGAAGTCTATAAAAGAGAAAATGAAAGCTGTCACTAACCCCCTCCACTTTTTCCTTCTCCTTCACAACAAGTGCTAGTGTGTCCTTCAGCTCCTTCAGCTCCCGTCCCTTCTCAGCTACCTGGCTCTGAAGTAAACAAAAAGACACAAAAACACAAGAGGCATTTTTGATTGAAAACCGCACGATCAAAATAAGCCCAGACCCCAGTGCGTGACATTTAATTGATCACAGCCATAAAAAGCTTCCCTTTGCTGAGGACTGATTTATGCACAATACCGGTCAAAGCAAAACAACCTGTTTGAATTCCTCCGAGACACTAAGCAAATATCCGCCTGACCTGTGCCAAGCACAGCATTAGCCAGGCAACTGGAGATGGCTCCTCAGAGCCAAACTTCGCTTGTCTCCAGAGTTTGAAATAAACAGCAGTAAAATGTCCTCTCACAGATAGGCCTGCTCATAAACAACACTGTCAGAGAGGCTCTGTTCAAGGGGAGAGATAGCATCAAAGGCTCCATCCCAGAGCTAAACCAGCCATACCCAGCAGTAAAAGCGCAGTAAGTGTCCAAAGACAGACCTGATTTGAAAGCAGCAGCAGAGCATCACTTGCAGCAAATGGCCTGACCGCAGTGCTTAGTGTCTCGACTGACCTTGCAGCGATCTTCCTCTGATGCCAACTGCAGTTTCATGTTCTCATTCATCTTCAGTTGTTCCTTAAATTTCACCTCCATCTTGGCCAGCTCATCAGCAAACATGCAGCTACGCTCCTTCTCCTCCTGAAGAGCAGTCAGATATTAACCAGTGCTCTTTTAAAAAAAATCATATTTCTTTATCCTACCATGCAGGAGGCCCATACTTACATGAACAGTCTTTGACAACAGGGTTTGAACATCTAATTTGGGGACACGTGACCAGTACAAAAACGTAAATAATATACGTTTCTTACCACCAGCATCTGCTTGCATTTCCTGTACTTGTCGTTCCTGTCGGTAGCCTCTCTGCTGAATCCTTTGAGCTTGTCCTGGATGATGGCTTCCAGCATGGGATCAGCAGAACCTGGACTCCCTGTGAGGACAATGAAGGAAAGTCAGACCGTTTGGCAAAGCAGGATTACAGTTTGAACTGCAATTGTTCATTCCACGACTTACACTTTGGCAGAGTTAGACAAAACGTACCTGGCACCGATGTGTCTGGACTCACTGATACGGGGATTGTTGAGGCCTCTTGTGCTGAGCTTCTCTTCAGATCCTACAGACAGAACAAGGGAAGTGTTAAAAATGAGCTCCCAATGCAACTGGGAGACAAGAAACAACCGAAAGTAAACTGGCACAGGCCTGAGGTGGATACACACAGTTAGTAAACAACAAAAATGTAACATGACTTTTAAGAACACAAACAAAAGTATACCACTGAAAACAATGACACAGCAGATTATATTTTTGTGTATTGAATAATGTCAGACATTAGAATGTGTTAGTGTCTTAAACAAGCACATTGAATGCTGACAGTGATTCATCTCAAGAACCTTTTACCCCTGAGGGCATTTAGTGGGATGTGATAGTCAGTCAACGTGTTACATGCAAGTTCTGTTCTTATCTATTATAAGTATAAAGTATGTCGGCGGGTGTCTGCTGGGACCTACCCCTTGCTGATCAGAGAGTCTAAGCACATGTTTTTGCAGTCGCTGACATTCCTTGTATTTCTCCTTGTAGTGTTCTGCAGCCATGTGCAGCCGTAGCTTCAGATCCTCCACCTCTCTTTGCAGCTCTGCTAAAACAGCTGGGTCTCCAGCAGCTTCTTCTTCTGTTTTGGCCTGATAAAGAGAAACACTACAGTAATCACATCACAGTAATGGGCCAACTGCAAGGACCCCTGGGAAGTTGTAGTGATAGAAAGAAACCCTTAACAGACATTGTAGATGATCGAGCGTAATCCTTGAGGTACCATTAGGGGCTTTACAGTAAAGGGATGCTATTAAAGGATAAAACCAGGGTGATCAATAAAAAGCTGTCGTTATGTGTCGGTCTCAGGCAGCACAGGAAACTGTGTTGATCAGGGTGAGGATGTTATCTTTTTTAAATTTTTTTAGTTTACACCTGGCTAGGCCTGACTTTTGGAAGCAACTACAGCCGCCTTTAAAAGCAGAACCAATAAAACCTCCGGTGTTTCCGTTTGTATTATTTTGCTCTTCTTCCTACCAGTAACTTTCTTAAGTATGCTATGCTTGGTTTCAGTAAAACAAACCATACTTTTATTTGTTTACCTCATTGCTACTCATTGGCACACAGATTATTAACAGGTTTTCTATGCTCACACGTCGCCTACCCCCTGCCTATGATTATATCAAATAAATGCGATGTCTCATCAATAAAGCCTGTTAGCAGACTGATTATCATCCTTACCGCTTCCCTTTTGGCCTCTGCCTTCATCTGCTCTACCAGGCGCTCCAGGCGCACGCACTGGGCCTGAGCTTCAGCCGTAGCCTGGCGAAGGGCATCAGCCTCCAGCTTCATGTGGTAGAGTTCAGACATGATACGGTCGCGGGTGCTCGAGGCGTCCCTCAACTCCGCGGCCAACAAGGAGGACTGCTGATGGTTGGCCTGGAGCTGCTCTTCCTTCTGCCGCAGCTTCTCCTTCAGGGCCTTCAAATCTCCCTGCCGGAAACAAAGACATTTCAAGTGAAGGTTTGTAATTGTTTGTCATTATTCTTATTTTTACTATCAATATTTTATATTAATTATTATGTCATCGTTATTATGACATATAAATCTATCTCGGTGTTGTGACTTTCTTAAAGCTTTCAAACTAAATCATTTGTACCATGGCGGGAACCTTGGCCACGATCTCTCTGTACTGTTTCTCCTTCTCAGTGAGGCACACCTGCAGGCGTCCCACCTCCTCTTTGAACTGGGCAATTGTGTTTTCCTTGTTCACATCCACAGACTTCAGCATCTGCAGCTCTGCACTCAGCTTAGTGTTCTCCAGCTCACGGTTTTTCAGGTGAATCTGGTGCACAAACACACACACACACACACACACAGAATAAGTCATAAAACACAAGAGAAGTTATAAAACATAAAGTCCTTGGCGTTTGCCTCATCTATACAACACCAATCACGATCATGTACCGAAGAGCATATGACTATTAAAATAAATGTTGCATGAACTAAATTACAACACAGAGATTGAGATAGGCCCATAAAGTTGTCCTTGTGCAACGGCTCCAGTGTGAGGGTGCAAGTTAAATTAGGTAGAGGATTTTTTTGCTTCATTTCCGTGGCGACACTAAAGTATGTGGCATTCCCAGTTCCTGTGCAGTGCCGACCACAACAAAGGCACAGAAACACCAGACGCAGCAGAAGAAGACAGAATAAGGCATGCCCTCTTTAGACTACATGCTTGAGCGAGAGTATACAGAATAATCACAGTAGTAAAAAGTGAAAAACAGGAGAAGTCAATGAACTGGACCTCCAATTTGGGCAATGTAATATAACAGAAATGATTGTCAACTGTAGAGATTGTAAAACTGTTACCAACATGGCAGTCAACCGAACCCCTGCTAAGCCAACCGAATACAATTATGATCATGTGACGGGAAAGAACATAGCTGCTACCTACCTGAACATTGAAACGTATTAATACTTCCAGCACATTACCTTGTAGAGTTCCTTCTCATCTTTCTCATTCTTGAGATGAGATTCGAGGGCCTCCTTCTCTGCTGTGAGTTTCTTCACTCTATCCTTGAGACTAAAAAAAAAAAAAGGTCATAAACATTGTTAGTCACAAAGTATATCACTGTCCCACTGTCTATGTTCACATTCAGTGTTTGGAATAATTGATTAGTGACATAGATTATAGATTATGTGAAACATGTGAGGAATGAGACGTGTGATGATCACATGAAGAAGCGCGCATGTGACTGCAACGACCCCTCCATCCTGACCTCACCTGTCCAGCTCAGTTTCCTTTTGTAGACCCTTCTGAGTGACTCCAATCAGATCCTCCTCCAACTGTAGAACTCTGGCTGTGGCCTCCTCCAGCCTCCTCTTTACTTCTGCTTTCTCTTCTTGCAGGGCCTGGGACGAATTCTGCACATCCTGCGAGACAATCAAATATAATGTTGTTTATAACAGTTGGAATAAAACAAACAAAAAAAAGACCAAAGACAATATAAAGTATGAAAAAATAATGCTTGAAATAATTAATTATTCTCATTCTTAAAATAAATACTTTACTCTAATTTGTGCCAAGACCTACGTAAATGTCGATGGGTTCAAAACTGACATGACAAAATAATGCTAACTTCTTGCTATATCACTTTCCATCTCCCTCTTTGACTCTATGTTCGTGGAAAACGTGCGCAAAGCATAAAAAGTCGAGATCAAAATGACCGTTATGTCACGATGCCGAGTTCTCAAACTAAAAAGAAGACATCAAAAAAGCAAAAGGAAATTTGTTCATAGGAAGAATTTTCAAATCTTTATATTCACACCACATTAAAAAAATCATATAAAAGTTGAGTCATAAAATGAGCAGCCACAAAATCTGTAATCATGTTTTCATCTGAAAAACGTTTTAAAAGCGGCAGAGGACAGCAATATGAATTAATACCGACACCGCCTTTAAAACTTAATGTTGTGCTATAAAAAACAGCATTACAACTTTGATCATTTAGACATTCATATCTGTCAGAGTGTGATTTATACTTCTAGTGCATGTTTGAATAGCTCTGCATATTTGCAGTCTTTCGCTAGAGGGTGCTAAGAGACTGTTTGGTATAACTACAAGAACTAGAAAAGAGCATCAGTCTTATAATTTAGCACATTCATCAGTATGTGTTGCAATCAATCAACAACCAAGAACGACTGTAATATACAACAGAAAAGGAGCGAGACTTCTTGCTTCACTAACAAAACTGTTAGAACAGCAACAAACATTTTCCTCCCTCCTTACTGCTGGCACTCCCAACTGCCGTTAAAAATGGACTCAGTCCGTTGTCAGCTTACTTGGCTCTCTCTTCTCAGCTGGGCACAGGTTTCTTTCTCCTGCTCACACTCCTTCTGCAGGCTCTCCTTCTCAGCTTCCAGCTGCTCCTTCTCGTGCTGCAGGAGGGCCATGCTTTTAACCAGCTCCTCTTTCTCTCTCTGGGCTTCCTCCATCTTTTGCTGCACAGAGAGAGATGAGTTGGTCAACATGTCCGGGCCACTCACACAATAGTTAACTTCACTGACAAAGAAAAAACCCACCATTGCTCAAATAGCATATCATGTTATTCACCATTGTGCATTATGTCCAAAACAACCTACTATGATTTAGGTAGCCGTTCTGGATGTGATCTGAGAACATTGATGCATTAGCACTGCTACGGCGTAACTATACCTCAAAGTAGCCAGCCTTGGTGGTGACCACCAAGATGTCGGAGTTGCATTCATCCTCCACAGTCAGCAGCTCGTCCTCTGAAGGGCTGTTGGCACGAAACAGGAATGGCGTGCTGGCTCCCCTGATCTCCCCTTTGTGGGTCACATAACAGAACTGGTAGAACTCGGCATCATCATTGGGCACATAGTATCCTGGGGAAGAAGGACATCCAGTCAGCGAACTCACAGCATTACATAGAAGCAAAGCAAAATATATTCCTCTTAGCTTCTCTTAAACTGGACACTTATTCCAAAGTTAATACAAAGTGCAGCTATAACTTGGATGAAGTGGGTGTATAACTGAAAAAGTGCAGCGTTTGAATCTAAAAAGCAAATAAGAATCTTTCTTCCCTCCATGTCACTCTCCATGACTTTATAAAAAGAAGTATAAAAGATTATATGTATTTTTTTAAACACAAACTAAAATTTCTCTAACACCAGAATAGAGATCTACAGGGAGAGCTTCACATTTATTTCTACCCACTGATTCAGTATTAAAGTTTTAACAATCCTCCGAACAGCACTCAGATATGCAGTTATTAAAAGGTGTCAAATATACATAAAACTATGGTATGATCTTACCCTGAAAGACCACCGTTCGGTTGACCGCGGTGCCTTCCACATGGTTCTCTGGGAGAGGCGACCACAAGAATGTGTAATAGTCCCTGGCTGTGCTCCAACCAACCTGTGAGACATTGTGGGGAATCCATTCAACCAGACGCTCTCACCACATCAGTGTGTAAGATAATAACAATGGAGGATTAACAAGGAGACTTCCTAGAATCCACACAGTACCACTTCCAAAATATCTCAAACTGGTTTATTATGGTAATCATGTTGGAGCGATAGTGCAAGACCATGCCTAAAAGGGAAAAAATGATCATTTCTGTAAACCACTGAAAGTGCTGGTCAACACGTGCATGTGGCACCAGCTCTTTTCCCAAACAAGCCTGACTGTGGAAATGTAACTACAACTCACTTCTAACAGGAAGAGGAAAATAGGTGAAAATTTTATACATAAGTGACCTGAAAATGAAAACCAAAATGTAATAATACGTATTTTATGTGTCGTTAACCGACAGCTGATGAGGAGGGAGTACAGAAAATACATCCATAACTTCAGCCTGGTGCCGTAAAACTGTCAAACTAAATCAGAGTCACATCGAGCTGGCTGGCTTTCAGTGCGCACTCAGGCACACACACGTGCATCCACAACAAGCCCAGTCAAACCGGACCATTACACCCGTCTCTACCACAGAACAGGGATTCGTGTGATTTGACTTTTAAAGTTGAGCCAAAATTATATTTTAAATATTCATGCAGACAAACCTCACTTAAATGTCTGCAACAGATGTTGCTTTGATGTGTACAGGCTTTTTTTCCCCCCCACTATCTGGGGAATTTATTTTCTCACCTGTGTACAAACAGCCTACAGCTACAATACTGCAAAGTGTTCATCAGAGCCAGAGATAGAAAGCTCTGGTGCTCCAAAACCCCCAATTGTTACCGGTGCAGTTCCAGCCTCCAGCAGTAAAGAACAGGAAGCAATTAAAACATGCACCTAGTTAGAGAGCGCCATTACTGAAGGCTAGCCCTCACCAGTCCACTCATTAGAGCAGCAGAGGTGGTGGTGGTGGGTGAAAACTCTGAGAGGAACTCTTTCACTTACAACAGACCGGTCTGCAATGTGTATAAATAGGAGAGGAGGTCGAGACGGTGTAGAGCCACGATAAAACAAATACAGATAACACAGCAAGAGTAAAATCTCCAAACATACAAGCAGTTACGAAATGTGATCAGAGAGCCTCCCACTGTATTTTCTGTTAATCATGGCATTTCACCACCACCAAAGTCATACTTCTGCAAGAAAGCTGACAGAAGCCGGTGGTAAAGATGCAGCCGGTGGTAATGTACTGTGTGTGTAACAGTCAGACTGGATACGTTTAAGAGCAAGTTGTTCATGAATCACACTGAGAGGTTGTGCTTGAAGACAGGTTAATTATAAAGCATTGCTTGCGTTCTCCTAGGCTACTGTGACAACCTGTCCCAACAGCATTCCTCCATGAACCTGAGAGCAGCTTGCATCACACCGTTTGAGAAATGTTCCGACATCAAACGGGCCAAAGGCTGCTTCTGTCCATGTGCAAACAAGAAGCCGTCTACCATCAACAGCCCATTGAGTTTGTTTGACTTAAAGTGTATCATTTCAACATCTGTAAATTATTTTCGGTTGGCATGTGAAAGCCTAAATTAGAAATGTGAAAATAATTTATTTTCAATTTAAATAAGTGTTAAGGAGCGAACACTGATGCACAATGTATCCAGGTTATCTCTATGCATACAGACCGAAGAACTTGGCACCAAACGTCTCATCCGTCAGCGCTGCCAGGAACATTTACACAATTTACGATCCTGCCCTCAGCCTTTTCCAGCTCAGCTCTGTGTTTTAGAGACTCAAGAAATTAGTGATTTTAAGATCTAGTTTGGTGTCTAGCTTGAGGCTAAGCACAGTGTGATGAGGCATCCAGCTACAACAGAGTGCTGAATCCAGTATCTTAACAGCCAGACATTACCTGATCTACCATCAGTAGCCTAACATGACCTCATTCCTCGGAGAGGCTTGACGAAACCCTCTGTGTGCACGCATCCATAAAACACATCATGAATAGCACACAAGTATATTTACCATGGATGTGTGTTTTTTTCTGATAAAGAATGAATAAATGGCTTTTGTCAATGTTACAAAGATATGAACCATTTCAATCTCTCATGCTGAACAAAACTGCAACATTTTGTCTTGGCTGGCTTAATGGCATTAAAGCTTGCTGCAAGAATAAGTGCGTGATACGAGTATATTTCTGACTCTTAATACTAGCAGCGCATTCAGGCAGAATGCAACACAAACAGAGAGAGTAGTTATTTAGTTGTTTTTTTAGTTGGTGTGATTTAATTCCAGCTTCCACCTCATCTCCGGAAGATAAAAGGCATGCCGGTCCAGAAGTGCCTGGAGCCACATGCTTCTGTGTACATCCACGATTCACTACACACGACTAAAACAAATGACTGCTCCTATAACAAGACCCATGTGGGACACTGAAGTGTGTGGTGGGGATCAAAATGCTAAATTCCCTCTTCAAAGTTCACTTTTCCAAATAAACTCGACAATAGCTGCACTTGCAATCTCCCTCACCACTGAATTATCATGTTTCCACTTTTTCAGTAAAAGTACTGGTAATTAAAACAAACCTGCAAGGTGTTCACTGGCACAGATTCATAGCTTTTAAGTCATTCTTCGATAGCCTCTACATCATACAGTAGTTAAGAGATTTACCTATCATATGCAATATGCTTTAACCATGAGAACAAATACTGTAATACTTCTGCTACTCCATTTGCTAATAATCATTGTGCATATATTGCTATCTTTTTTAATACACTGAAGAGGGTTATTCACCTTGAATATGCCAACCCAGTCCTTTGGATTTGGTTTGATGAACTGCGTCAGTGTATAGTGACACTCCAGAGCAGCGTGGGGCATGTAACTCTTCCCCACATTCTGGAAGATGACATGGGCAAAGTTTGAAGTGTCCATGTTGGTGCTTAATAAAGTCCCGTCCAGGAACAGTGCCATAAATCACTCAGCAGTGGCTACACAGGAAGACACAAGCCATAGAATATATGATGAGGAACAAGAATAACCACAGAAACAACCAAAATATAACTCTTTACAATAAATAAGAAGATGCAAACCATTTCTATACAACAAAACTGATTTTATTCTATTTTTGATATTCAAACAGAGCCATTGCCAATTTCCAGATGATAAATATAAACATTATTCAAGGATATGGATTTGCTTTTCAATCCAGACCCAAACTAAATGTTGGTGCCATCCCAATCTGCTGTAGTTTCTCATTAGACTCAAACACAGGGAATCATTGAAGCCGTAAAGGACTGTCAACCAGTGCATGGACATTTATCTTAAAGAGTCATTTCATTAGTGTATGGGATCATTTTAAAGTATTTCCATTAAACAGATGGATTGTGGTATCAGCCATCATTGTGCATTGTCACTAGAAGACAAGAGTTGGCTTGGTTTGGCTTACCATTGAATATCATCCGTTTAAGCTTTAAATAGGTTTGTTTGGGAAATAAATATAATTAGAAAGTTACAAATCAACATCAAGGGACCTTGCTCAATCAGCAAAAACAGATGACATGTTTGAAGTGCACGCAACCTCTGTTACAATCGATGGAATGTCTGATTTGGAGAAACTTGTCGACAAAGATGCTAATTGCAGATCTACATCTTCAACAAATGTATCAATTTGGCTTAGGTGTAGGACTGTAGCCTACTGAGCTCATGGACTTGTGCCTTCTCATTGTGTGAGACAGATCAGTCTCACTGAGACAGTTTGGGAATTCCTTCTCAAGATGTAAAGTCAATAAAATTCCATTCTTGCCACCAGGAAGCTGCTCTCATACGACCAGCAAAAAAGTCACTTTTCAGTGGCCTTTTAATTGGTCCAATTCAGCTCATGGTATATTGGTAACGCTAAAAGGGAAGCAAAGGATAATATGATACGGTGTCCTCAAGATGTACTTGATGGCTTTTTCCCTCAAATGCAAAAGTGAAATAGTTGTACGAAATGAGAAAATAGACCCGTCCTCTGTGTGTGTAAGAAAACCTAATTCCTACTAATGAAGTGGAAAAACTGTACTGGACCTCTTTTTTTCTAAAACTGAAATAATGATCTTTATTTAGCTATTAAAAATCAAACTGATGAGTATGCTGTTTTAATTTCCCAGATTAGCCTACATTTGTCCTGCAATACATAATTAATTTAGCAAACAACAAAAACGTAAAAGAAACAATTATTTTTCTTTTTTTTAATAAAATAATTGTCCCTAGAGGTGGCTCATGTTTGATTGTTATCTTTTAAGGTAAAAAGAAACACACTTTGCTGATGAAGCACAACTCAGGTACACTTTACACCCAATACATTTAGACTTCTATTTATTATAATGGGTGACATTCATTGATATTTAAGTCATTATTTGGCAAGATAACTTTACTTTTGTTACAAAAAAGTAGTATTAACATACTATGCATTTTAGACCACTTTATTTTCAGGTATAATAATGTTAAATACTCAGATAGAGACACCACATTCACAGTTAGATGTCAGCAGAGGAAGAAACTGTTCTAGACACAAGTGAACTTTATTCTAACGAAGGTGACACTAAGACACCGCATGATGAGCGGCCTCAGCTCAGATCATTTCTGCCTACGTAATTGGGCCTGTGACAGTAAAAAAAACAGCTGCTCGGATGATAATCGGAAACACTGAACATTGTCATCTAACGTTACAGCGATCGGCGAGCCTCTGATGTGTAACACTAGACACGAAGTTGTCAAAAGTCAACGGTAATGTCCGATATTAACAGCTAAATACAAGCTACGAAGCGAGGCCTGATGTGGAAACAGTGATCAACGTCTGGCTAAGCTAACAAGCTAGCTAGCTAGCTAACGTTACTTTACTAGACGAGACCACACGTTAAAGGCTCGGGAAATATCACGTTATATGTGTTCCTAAGACTCCACGGCAACATATTAACTTAAAAACTTCATCAGCATTGGGTTAGAAACATTACAACGCCCTCAGCGAAAAGAGCAGCTAACTTAGAGAGCACGGCTATCAGGAAGGACAAGGTTAGCCAACGTAAACAGTTAGCAAAAACACACGTCGAGCGGACAGAATACCAGCAACAACTGTGCGATTAGTCGTATGTATAAAATAATCATGAGACATACCGAGTTGCCATGTTGAAAAGCAGCTGAAATCCGAATGTATCATAAAAACAATTGTTGACGCAGTTCAGTGCTTCCCCGTGCCCTCTTCCTGGAATAATAACAACATTACGTCATTTCCGGAAAGGGGACCTATTTGGGAATCCCACCCGTCTGAAATTTTTTAACAATGTCATAACCTTAGACCAGGGGTCGGCAACCTTTACTATCCAAAGAGCCATTTTGCCCTATTTTCCCCAAATAAAATTCGTCTGGAGCCGCAAAAGCTATTTGATATCACAGCTTATAAAGTTTTGTATATAGTTATAGTATATATACAAAAACTATAGTTTGTTGTATTTATGAAATTATAGAACAAGAATAAAGACAATTATTGACATGTTATTGCTATTTTACCTGTTATAACAATATCAAACTCTTATGAAGAGGAGAGTTTGCTGCAGCAGTTGAGAAATCGCTCTTTTTCGCTCATCTCCAGCGTGATACTTTTCAGCATACTGTGTGTTTGTTTTGTAAGTGTTGCATTACATTTTTTGTTGTTTGCAAATTTCTCGCCACATTTCAATCATACAGGTAAGCCAGCATCGTTGGCAATGAAAGCAAATGAATACGTCCACGCAGAATCAAACTCTCTATTTTCCTCCGTGACTTTTCTTTTTTTGGATTTATCCATTGATAGTTTACCGAGGGTTCAATGTTGCGCCTATACTTTATGATAATAAATAAATAATAAACACGGGGCTCCGTAATCTGCGCCAAGACGTCAGCAACTTTATTCACTTCTCCCACACTTCATCAGAACCTATTTTTCTCTTTCCGTCTCATCCTCCACAATAAAAGCACCAAACACATACAGGAACACTGCTTCCGAGAGAGCTCTTAACATGCTCAACATAATAGCTTACAATAATTTACCGAGGGCGGGGGTCTGCAAATCATAATTACCCAGATAGCAGTCCCCGCCCCGGAGTCGACTGCTATCTGGGTAACCACCTGCAGGGAAAGGCGCTTGACAGCGACGTAATAGGATGTGATGCACATTTTAGATGACAAAATATGAAAACATTTTTTATTTTGGTGGCTCGTCCAGCTGCCGTTTGAAGTCAAGGTTAGCGGCTTTGAGGAGGACGGACACAAAACGGAGGACTTTCCTTTTCTTATTATTGTTTCTATTGTGAAGTCCACACACAAACTATGAAGGAACTAAACATTGATTGCTCTCCAGAACGACAGCAGAGCAAAGTATCAAGCTTGACCTTTCATTATTAAAGACTACTTTATTACTCCATCATATTTTTTGAACGAAGCAACCAATCTACTTTCTCTTTACACCTGCACCTTCATGCCAAGTGTACGTGAATAGTCACGTGATATTTGTTTTCAGGCGTGTTATTCTGGACGGAGATCATCTGGAATGATGCTGAAACGCCATGTGGACGGAAATCGTTTTCTTTTTGAAACTCCAAACTACCCTATTATAAAGTATCGTAAACCCTCCACCCCCTCTACTTTACTATATTCTGCTTTTTACTTCATGCATTTATTTCAAAAGTTAGTTTTAGTTACTGGTTACTTTGTATTTAAATGTTTTACATGCTAAGTTAAGCTTCACCCTGGTCAACTATGACACGTAATGCTTACACATTAAAGAGTCAGAAATAATGACTAAATAATAACATAGAAAGTATGAGGAGTATTAATTCACTGTGGTATTACTAGTTATCCCACCACTGTGAATAAGAAAGTCCCAATCCGAGCTTTAGCGAGGCCTGGCAGAAATACGTAGAACCTCTTTCAGTAAGCTTTAGAGATTCACATCAAACAGTAATAATACACTTTATTTGTATCGCGCCTCATACAAGCAATGCAGCACAACGTGCTCTACAACAAGGGAAAATGGACATAGAATGAACACAAAAACTGGAATAGAATATCCTAATTCATGTAAAATAAGATGACAAGTAAAGCACACTCAGTAATAATGGGAAAAATGGGAAATTTAAAAAAGAATACATCTTATATACAGTCTATTAATGCATAACATAAGATGGAAGATAACCTGAATAATATTAGTACCGATATTTGCAGCAGTCATACATAGTTGAACATTGTAAAGTCATAAATATGCACAAAATGAATGTAACAAATGAATCTGTCGATGGGGAAACAGGCCCGCCCCTGCAGCTCAGTGGCTGGATCTGCGACGATTTGGGAGGCCGTTCTGCGCATGTCTGCTCTTTGTTTGGACGCAGGAAACGCCGTTGACGTGCGTGCTCTGACGTCACACGTAAGGTCAAGAGGAAAGAAGCATGGCCGCTGTGTTGAGAGGGTCCCGGTACCTAGGTGGAAAGTGTTGCAAGCATGTTGACTTTGCATTCGGTAAGGAGAACAAACTTGGACCGTGTTATCGTCGTGTGTTTCTTACTTTACTGTAGAAGATGTGGTTGTTACGGAGACGATACTCCGGGAAATGCTCGTTGTAAGGGAAGTTTGAGGACATGTTCGCCAGACTGGGTGTAGCTGCTGCTTCAGTGGCTTCAGTTCACAATTTACTGGTGAATGAGCTTTCCTGTCAAAATTACGTTGTGTTTACGTGACACAGCCACGCGCTAACAGCCCGAGCTCTCCTCTGCGACCTTTCTAAACGCTGAAGGGTTGCAATTGTCCTACTGTGTCCTGCGTCTTTATTTTAGGCACATTATGTAATGTCAGTCACTGTGTGCTTTGTCATGTAAATTCATTGTAGAAAGATGGTGGCTCTTAAGGAGGCATTTAAACCGACGATCTTCGGAGCGTCAACACAAGAATCATGTTTTATTTACATAACAAGAAAAAAAAAAGAAGTAATTAATGTGTCTAGTGCGCACTCACTTTCAGTTTACACAACAAGACTAGTATTTGGAGGACCTACTGGTAGTAAAACAACCTCACAGGGTATCTATTTGTTTGTTACTAGTGTGAAGATGAGCTCCAGTATTAAGTTATTTCTTAAAATGAAATAAGCTTGCTTGTCTTTTACAAGAGTGTATCAACAAACAGCAAAGTAAATATTGAAAATGCTTGACGCCATTAGATTAGATGACTCTGGCACTGAAGGGCAATCACAATGGAATTACATAAACTACCTCAATTAAATTTAAACATGAACACCTGAACAAAGGTTTCATTACTTGGATTGTAGATTTTTATTGTTATTATTTACAGAATATTAAAAACAAGCCAAGATATTACATACCCAGTGTTGGGGGACACGAGACATCTTGACTAATCTTGACTCTTGACTATGTAATAAGGATGCCGTGTCTTATCATTGCTGCATTTGGCTGTTGTGTTTCAGTCTCCGCTAGGTCTATGGCCTCGAAGACATTGGTGGGGTTCGTTGGTTTGGGCAACATGGGAAACCCAATGGCAAAGAACCTGCTGAAGCACGGATACCCGGTCATCGCTACGGACGTGTTCCCGGAGTCCTGCAAGGAAGTGCAAGAGCTGGGCGCTCAGGTGGGAGTGTAAAATGTACACGAGCCTTTTTCATATTCATACAGTTTTCACCCGTTTGTTCTCTTCTTACCTTTTTTTTGTGTGTTTTCTCAGATTGTGGATAATCCTGCTGAGGTAGCAGATAAGGCTGACCGCATTATCACCATGCTCCCCTCTAGTCCCAATGTCGTCGATGTGTACACTGGACCCAATGGCATTCTGAAGTAGGCTTAACATTGGTTTCTCTTTCAGTATGTGCAGAATAACCTCGTAGGTTTTAAGTCAGAGTCTTAGTCGTGTACGTCTCAACAGAAAGGTGAAGAAAGGCTCCCTGCTCATCGACTCCAGCACCATCGACCCAGCTGTTTCAAAAGAGATGGCTGCTGCTGCTGAGAAGATGGGGGCAGTTTTCATGGATGCACCTGTATCAGGAGGTACATTTTACACTATTGTTTGAGATATAGGTGTTATCTTATCTATTACAATACCTCTAAATACATACGCCTGGCTGTCAGGTTATCATGTGGTCTTCACCTTGCTGATGTAGCCTAATACATACAATAAATACCTCTTTACAAAGGTAATAATGTTTGATTTGGGTTTAGAATATTTCAGAGAGGTGTTTGATTCAACTTCATGATCATTTTGTAGCTCTAAACTGTGTTGTATTATAAAGAGGTGTTTCTAATATCTAGTCAGCCCTCACTGTAATACATAGGTGTGAGTTTTATTAAACTGGTAATTGAGCATATACTGTTTGCGAACATAACTTGTAGCATTCGTGTAATTTTACATTATTGTAAGGCTGTGACTAGCAGTTATTTTCAGTTTCGATTAAATCTCACCGTAAGCATCCAGTGCCCACGGTGACATTATGTTTTGTCATAGCAAAGGTCCAAAACCCAAAGATATTTAGTTTGCTATCATGGAAGTCTGATAGTGGATTGTACCATTCCTGCTTAAACGTTTAATCAAATATCAGAATAACTGCAGATTTATTTTCTGTTGCTTGATCAATCAACTAGTCATTTTAGCTCTACATTACTGGAAAGGTAGGTTCAACAATCTACCGGACTCAACCAGAAGGATTGGCCACTTACCCGCGGCATGAAAAGAGCCTCGTCGGGCTAGTAAATCTAGCAACTTACTTGCCTGAACAGGCAAGTGGTACATTTTTTATTTATTTATTAAAAGCAGTTTTTTTTTCTGGAGCCGATGATGCAAGTAGCTAAAGAGTGAGCCATCTCGCTTCCTTCTCATTTCTGTTGAGAGTTGCACATCCACAGTACAGATCAGACGGGTAACAACTAAGTTTCTGAGCTGAAGCCCAAGCGAGCTTTTCATTTATCCTAGAAACAGGAGTTTAGTTGGGTGACTTCAGAGGATGTGAGTGAAACTCCGGATTCTTTAACATAAATAAAGATCAAACATGACCATTTACTTTGGGCCTTGTTATTTTATAAACACTAATAAATATAACAATATGTTGCGGGGCAAATAAGAATTGACTTTGTGCAAGTAGATTTCTGACCCACTTGCCCCGACAGTTCAAGTGAAAAAACATTAGTGTGATCCCTGAAGAGGAGGGGGAGGAGCAGCTTCTGCCTGCACAAATGGTCCACGCCGTTACGTGTGCGCTCTCACACTTTCTTGGGGGTCCACACAGAAACACAGCTTGTTTGAACTTGGCCTCGTCAACGTCAAGACGGCCACTTTCTTTGAATTGATTTTGCTTCATTTTATAGCCCGGCCCCAAAGATTAGTAATTATTTATATGCTTCCTTCCTGTGGTAGTGCACATGGATTAAAGTTGTCCAGCTTTCTGCCTTGAACGTGTGTGTGTGTGTGTGTGTGTGTGTGCGTGCGCGCGCGCGCCGGCAGTTTAACTAGTGCAAACTGAAGCATGTGTCATACTTTGATATATCATGTCAATCACGTTAATGAAACTCTTTGAACATCTTCAGTGGTGAGACAGAAATCAACAGAAGCACAGTGGCATGATGGGGACTGTTTAATCCAGTGTGGTTAACGTTTAGACATAAAAGCACACATGGGGACATAATTGAGTCAGCATGTGTGTGATGTGTGGAAAAAAATGTAAGAACCAGATGAGATAAGGGCCATCTTTCATTTTCCACAGACTGGAATGCTTACGTACCGAAGCCTAGAGTATAGAGGTCTGAAGTGGCAGAATGGGGACTGGTTAACTGCTGGTAAAGAATATATATATATATATATATATATATATATATATATATATATAAAGAAGGACTTTATACTTGTGTGTGGGAATTTACATTTACAGAGTTCAATTACCTATCATAACTTGTATAATATGAAGTTGTTCAAAAAATATTTTTGAATTACTTGCCTATATATATGTAGGTAATTACTTCATCTATTCAACCTTCACATTTGAGGTTTCTCATCTCGATCCTCGTCTGCATGTCTGTGAGAAGATAGTTATGTTACAACAAAGTTCTTGATCAAACAGTACTTTGTCATATTTCTACTGAATGGCAGAAATCTCTGTCACGTTGACACCTTAACTCGGTTGATAATACTTTTTAAATGACGGCTTTTCTATAGAAACTGTTAGAATCCATTACCCGAGCTTTAGTTATTTCTCAGCTTGACAGTTGTACCTCGCTGCTGACTCCAGCAGAGTCAAGTCAGAACAAAATACTGCTGGCAGACAGCTCACGGGGACTAGGGAGGGGGAACGTAATGTAACACCCACCTTGGCTTCTCTCCATTGTCTTCCTGTAAACTTTCGGATTAATTAGAGGACTATGTTGGTTAATTTCTTGGCACACATGTGGCCTGCACCTGGTTATTGTATATTACTGAGTTTTTAACCCCATGTGAGCCTGAATGCACCATCAAATGTGCAAATGGCTTCAGAAACGGCTGCTTTTAAATACTTAAGGGCTGACCAAACTTTTTCCAACAGGGTCCCAAAGCTTTGGACAGACTTGCCTCGAGAGAACATGTTTAATTTAAACTTTACATGCAATAGTTTTCTCTGTTAGTTTTTATGTGAGGCACATTGTATTTCAGTTTTGATTAATTGGTTCCCTAAATGTACAGTGCGTTAGTCATTTTATCATTTTTGCGTCCCTAGGTGTGGGTGCAGCCAGTTCGGGTAAACTGACTTTTATGGTTGGAGGTGCAGAGGAGGAATTTACTGCAGCCAAAGAACTGCTCACCTGCATGGGAGCTAATGTGGTGTACTGCGGTCAGGTTGGAACTGGACAGGTAGGCCCCTTTTTCCAGGATAGTCGGATTAAAAAAAATATTTTTTTTAAATTTTGTGTGTGTGTGTGTACTTGTTGGTGAATTGTTTAATCGAATACAAAAATGGAGTCATAAAATACCAGTGATTAACGTGGTTATTGAATTCTAACATACTGCCATCATGTTACAGGCTGCTAAAATCTGCAACAACATGCTTCTAGCCATTGGAATGATTGGGACTTCAGAGACCATGAACTTGGGAGTCAGGTGAACAAATCTCATGGTTACAAATATCTGTGTATAAATCATAACGATAGACGCAGCATGAAGACACTTTGCATAAGTAACGTGGGATTGTATCTTCACTCACAGACTTGGTCTTGATCCCAAACTGTTGGCCAAGATCCTGAACATGAGTTCAGGTCGGTGCTGGTCCAGTGACACCTACAACCCTGTGCCTGGAGTCATGGAGGGAGTCCCGTCCGGGAATAACTACCAGGGAGGCTTCGGCACCCAGCTGATGGCAAAGGTCAGTTTAGTGACCTCTACTGAACCCCATTTCCTGAGGCTGCAACTATGTTTGAGCATTAGTGTTGCCAAAATCATTTAATCAGAATTAAACGTTATAAACTAACTGCATCACGGTCGCATGAGTAAACACAACGAGGCTGTGAAGGCACACTAGTCCTTGGATGATGATATTTGATATATTTTATATCTCTCAAGCTTGTGTTGAAAGCTACCTCAGAAAACCATTTATTAAAAACCATTGACCTCGCAGCGAGGGAACCGGAAGTTAAACATTTTAAGTGATTTTGGGGTTTTAGGAATCATTCCTGCAGCTCTCTATGTACTGTATGTATGTATCAGAGTTAGAAAAAGTCAGCCAAGGACTCATTTCTGTGTTCTATGCGTTGCATGTGACCGGGATGTAAGTGACAGTGTTAGGGGGGAAAAATATATTTCTTAGATCACGCCACTTAAAATGATGCAGTGAACTACTCTGCAGTAGTTTACATCGCTCTTAAAAGGCAATCAAGCCCATATTATTACAACAGAAATTCTCTGTGGTGTGGACTGGTGGTTTTAGTTTAGAATTTAATTATCGGCTTTGTTGGTTTTTCTAGCGTATGTTTGCTTTTCTTTTTCAGGATCTAGGCCTCGCACAGAACACGGCCACCAGCACAAAGACTCCTGTTCCTCTCGGCTCCTTAGCCCATCAGATCTACCGTATGATGTGCGCACGCGGATATGCCAATAAAGATTTCTCCTCCGTGTTCCAGTTCCTGCGTGAGGAGGAGGGCCAGTAATTTCAGCCTCCACCCCGTCCACAGCCTGGCCCTGCACAGGACGAACATAGCGTAGTTCGGGTGCATTTCGCCCTGAGGACTTTCTTTTTCAAAGTTGTAAAAGACATGAAACCAAGAAAGCTCCAACACAGTGTGACCAATCATGTGAGCACTTCTGTCCTATTGGAAATCATGTTTCCTGTGTGATCTAGCCTACTTAAAATGCAGCACTTCTTTCAGTTTTAGAAGCAAGTGAACTGTGAGACATACAGTGGATCCAAAAGTAGTAGACTGTCAAGCAATGGCAGCTCTGCAGATCGTCTTTCAAGAAGTTAGCTCTGTTTTGTCAAAGCTTAACAACTGCAAACAGGGTTTAGTCTTCACATATGTATCTATTGTTTGTAATCATTTCTTTATGTTACTTTGTTTTTCTGTTGACGGTGTTACTTCTCTTGACAGTGAAACTGTTACTTTGGCTTTTTAATATCATATCCTGTTGAGAAATAAAGACAAATTGGGATGTCTTAAACTTTGTGAACAATGATTTTACCACCTTAAGATTTCATCCATTTTTCTTTTCTGTATCTTGATGTTAACTTGAACTTAAATATATAAAATATGAACAGATTTCTATCAAATAATTGGAAGCACCACCTTTATTCAGTGATTTCTGCTGGTTTGTTTAAGTAACAAACTTTTTTTTATTTTAATAACTGTCACTGATTCAAGGGGAAATAACTGAATGTATGCCCTACTCCAAGTGCAGCCAAACCTCAGACACCGAGAGTGAAGATTACTAATTATCAAGATGAAAATCTAAATTCTAAATGACTTCTATATGGACACGCACTGTAAAATGTTCCCTCGTGTCTCTGAGTGCTAGTCTTACATAACCCCCAAATGTCATATTGGCATAGCGTGTCCCACGGATTCAGTAGTCACGATAAAGTGTTGAACAAACGTTGGCTGCTGAGCAGATGCGAAGCGCTCAACAGATGAACGTGGCCAAAACGCGTGTGCATGTAGTTCCATCCATTTATTTTTATTTTTAGCATCAATAACATTTTCCAACACAAATTCCCCTCTAATTAACATTTGAATATGTTTTATTGCATATTTCCTAAAACTATGAAACAAAGTTGTGACCGACTGATGCTTCATGCAGCTTCGATCATTTTGGCACGTCGACCTCTTTTCTATCCCCACCTCGGCCAGACCAGGAGGGCGGCATGTTTCTGATCTAGTTTGCCAAGAGCCACTGAGGGGCCACGGTGCCATAGGTCATGCGATCACAAGACAAACCCATAAAAAGTCCATTAAGCACTGTAGGCTAAGAGTTGTGTTGCCATCTACTTGATAGGTACTGCAAACAGAGCAGCACTTTGGTCTCAGGCCTCCAGCAGACTGTGACATACACAGCCTGACATCATCTGCTGCTGCTCGCACGTCATCCCTCGTGCTCGATAGCTTCTTCAACACGTTTGAATGGCTTTGCGTACACTCTGTTTTTATCCTCAAACTCCGTGATGATACAGATTTATTTCTGTATTTTTGCATATGAACACCTAGATATTTCGTTTCATGCATTTAGTGCAGGTTAGTTTAGAAAAAGTGCAGACGTTGCATCCCAACACTGATTACTTTTCACGAAATGTATTTGCTGTTTTCTTCGTCCAAATTGTTCGTAGGCTAATTCAAATTCCAGCCTTTTCAACAAGCCGGAGTTTGTTTTGTATTATTTGTGTTAAATGTTGCATTCGAAGCAATAACTAAGGTATTTTGTCAAGTCTCTGCGGTTTTAATAGTGGCCTCCCTGTCCAGTGCAAAGCTACACGGTGTTATATTATAAAAAAAAACTAAAATCAGACTCCTCGTGCAAGTCAAAATTGTTAAAAATACTAGAATCAACAATCAAGTGACTTGTATCCGTCGTACTTAAAGACTTTTTTGTTCATTTGATTACAATGGGTCAAAATGTTTTATTTTTTACATTTGTATATTTCAGACTTTATATACAAATTGTAGTTTTATTAGTTGTAACTTGGCGTCAACGTTTAGACTTTGACCTAAATAAGTTATATTTGCGTGTGATAAAGAGGACCCAATACTTTGTATTCTTTAACGGCGTCCTTAGTCACCGTTACTAATAATACCTTCTCGCTTATGATGTAAACTAACAAGATTTATCTTTATTACGTAATATGCATGTTTGCGAATAATATCCTAGTGTGGGGGTGTGTGTGTGTGTGTGTGAGAGAGAGAGAGAGAGAGAGAGAGAGAGTGTGTGTGTGTGTGTGTGTGTGTGAGAGAGAGAGAGAGAGTGAGAGTGCGTACATATTGAAATGAGAATTAAACAAACAAATTAAATGCTTCATACTCATATTTGCAATCTTTATATGAATCATCGTTTTCCTATAACTGGCTCATACCCGTTCCGCCAGCTGCTATATCTTGAGACAGTCTGTTGTTTGAGGCAGACAGCCGCCCTCTAATGTGAGAACAACGTGGCTGAATTTGGGCTGAGATGATTCCTGTCCAGCCAACACTCACTTTCTCTAAATCGGTTTCCTGCGAAATTGAAGAAAGTATTAGCAATGTTGTAGCTAAAAATGCATTAAATAAGAAAGCCGATTAGTCTATCAGTCGGGTATCATAACAATGCAACACAAACTAAAATCAGACATGAAACTATTCACGAACATAAAACATTATGCATTTTACCTGAAATGTAGACCTCTTGCCTACAAGCTATGAACTTGGCCCATAAAGATTTACAGCCTCAAAAGGTGGGAAAACTCTATTAAAAATAAAAAGGTACTCAACTGTGGGTTTACATTTCTCTGCGTTTGTGGTCTCACATCAGAAACGTAATACAAAAATGAACTCTGGAAGGTAAAACAGTATTTTGTTTGACACTAATGTAACCTTTTTTTTTTTACAGCTGAATGTTTCAGTGATATTTATAGGCAAAATCTTTCACATTTTGTTTTTTTTCTTGCACTACAAACTCGTGAAGGAGTTGTTTGTATATGTGGCCCAATGCAAGAGTGTTTTAGCTTCCTGCCTATAGGAAAACAGGAGCCCAGATATAGAGGTATTTGACGCATAATGTAGAAGCATAGGCACGGTGAAGAGCAGTTTATCTTCCTACAAGTCTCCTTTTTTACACTAGAAGGATAAAATAAATCATTTCGCCAAAGTCTGATAGGATTATTGAAAGAATAGAAGACGTTTATGAAACTTGAACATCATTAAAAAATGAACAAGTCTGTTGATGAAACCTCCTCTTCTGTGTTTTTTCTTGGTGTTTCCTGGCATGGAGTGCCTATTTGGCCAGACTACAACTTTCAACTTGACCTTGGCCTCCAGCCGCGTCCAACCCTGGAAGAGTGCAGCCAAAAGTGGCATGCTTTTGGTATTTTAGCGGACACTAAACTGTTGCCTACATTTCCACGTTGCAGTGCCAAATGTGAGAATGATCCACAGTTATTCATGTTGCTATAGTATGCGTTTTAAATGTATCCATAACACATCGATCTGTGTTTATTTTCTTTATAACAAATACTTGCCTAATCCTTAAAAGCCAGATCATTTAAGATCGTGATGTTACGCTTAGTATCTATTGAATGGCAGTGCCTAAAAAGCTTGAATCTTTAGACATAAAAGTATACAACTATTTTAAATCAACATATCTGAAATAATTCCTGCTTTACTCTTAGAGTAAGAGCTTGTGCAAACGAAATGGCACGCGTAATTACGCATCGATTTCGACATAAAAATATACATATAGCATGTAGTTTTGTTACGCTTTGTAGTAGCCAATCCATCAAATAAGCGTTTTGGTGATGGCACTTCGTGACAGACAAGATTGCCTCTACATCAAAGTTTCTCTCAGTTTGAAATTCAAATATATCGATGTTAAGAAAAATATACCCTTAGGGCATATTTGCATAACACATGGCTATGTACATCTTAACAAGTATACAGCTTGATCTGCACTATCTGATGTCTCGATGTTTATCATCTCCTTTGCATATCACGTGTTTGGCCCTGGCCAATAACCTTGCGATCTTTATGGACTCAGGCGTGTTGGTATCGTTACTCTGCCCGTGTCCCTGTCTCTGTTCAGTCGAGGGGATTTTGAAAAAGAGTTAGTCGTCTCGATGTAGGGCATGCTATGACCGCTTCATTACTCCTCCACTCGCACTGGATTGACCCGGTGATGTTTCTTTACGACAACGGCTTGGAGGACAGAAGCAAGAACATGGAAGGATTTACTGGAGGCAATTTTGCTGCAAACCAGTGCAGGAATTTGCTAGCGCATCCAACCTCGCTGGCTCCGAGCACCACCTACGCTGCGAGTGAGGTGCCAGTCTCTGGCATGGGGGAGCCTGGCAAACAGTGCAGCCCCTGTTCTGCCACTCAGAGCTCGCCCAATGCATCTTTGCCTTATGGATATTTTGGCAGCGGTTATTACCCGTGTAGGATGTCACACGGCAGCGTCAAGGCTTGCGCGCAGCCCTCTGGCTATGGCGATAAATACATGGACTCATCGGTCTCTGGCGAGGAGTTCTCAACCAGGGCAAAGGAATTTGCGTTTTATCAGGGCTATTCCTCTGCTCCTTACCAGCCCAGCTACTTGGACGTCCCTGTCGTACCTGCGCTGAGTGCTCCATCTGAGCCAAGACATGAATCTCTGTTGCCCATGGAGCCCTACCAGCCATGGGCCATCACCAATGGTTGGAGTGGTCAAGTTTACTGCACCAAGGAGCAGCCGCAGTCAAATCCTCTGTGGAAATCCTCGTTACAAGGTATTTTTTTTTAAATATTGTATTAACATATATACACACAAATGTTACACATAAACTTTCACAAATATTTGCATACAATGTCAAATGTAAAAAGCTTTTAATTCTCTGTTGATATTCAATAATGCGCTTGAAAGAATAAAATATAACACAGAAGATGTAAAAAACATTTTCGTTTTCTCTCTGATGCAGACGAGCAGAATAAAATGTGAATCTTCATTTGTTTTGTCCACAGACAATATATCTGGTGGAGACAGCTCTGTCCGCCGTGGGAGAAAGAAGCGTGTGCCATACACCAAGGTGCAGCTCAAAGAACTGGAAAGGGAGTACTCCGCCAACAAATTCATCACCAAGGACAAAAGGAGGAGGATATCCGCGCAGACAAATCTGACAGAGAGACAAGTGACAATCTGGTTTCAGAACAGGCGCGTAAAGGAGAAGAAAGTCGTCACCAAGTTCAAGAGCTCCAGCTAGCTCTGGAGATACTGAAACAGGAGTTGACGGACCTTCATCGAAAAAGCTGCGCTATAATTTATTACATTATGAACGGTTTCTTTTTCGCCAGAGCGGCTCTGTTTTGACCTACACTTTTCCTTCCTCACATTTTAATTGGAACCAGTCGATGCGGCCTGTTGACAGAAGATCGGAAATGGGTGACCAAGGCGATTCTGCGATGGATGCATGATCTCCTTAAAAATATCCACCATACAATCAGACAGTCGGCCTTTAAGGCACGAGACACCCCGAGCAATCCTGCGATTTTATTCCACTTAATCCAATCCAGAAATGAAGACTGGAATGTTTCACAATAACTATTTAGACAGTGATACAGTGGTAAACAAATAGGGCTAAACTGGCACATTCAGTCTACCATATTCACAATGAAACCAGGCAAAATTAAACCATTAACCAAAAAAACATTTTGAAAATTACATTTTCAGCATTAATTTAAGAGGAAAGTAATAATATAGATATATATAAATATATATATATATATATATATATATATCCATACATATACACTATGTTCTTAGAGAGGCAATAGTGGCCTACAACACTTCATAATTCATTTATTTAAACAAACTCATTCGTGAGTTACATCCCATGCCTTTCCATCTCTAAACACAGGGTTTTGCTCAGAAAAAACTCTGCTGTCAACAGACTGGCCTTTGCAATTTCCGTCTGTCAATCAAAAAGAGTACTGAAAATGTAAGCATATTTAAACATGTAAATACTATCTGACTGCAACTATCTACTCCCCCTTTTTTTGACTGCAATAGCCAAAGTTTTTTTGACAATAAATGTTTGAGAGATGCAGCGTGATCTTGTCATTTTCATTCATATTTTTGGACATGGAGGCTTGATCGATCAAGGATAGGCTTCATAAAGCCCGATGAGCGTGCAGAGGGCAACAGGCCGGCAAGAGCTCAGAGCCTCTTTGGGCTTCAGCCATTAAGGGTTTATGTCGCCATCTAGTGGCAAAGCTTAGTCAGCACAGCGTGTGTGTGAGAGAGAAAAATGTTTATTTATACCTACTTACCTTACAAAATGTGTCATATTTCAACTTTGACAAATAAGGTAAAACACTTTATTTCTTCAATAAAATATCTCAAATATGTTTAGGGCTGTGGGAGAAGGGTTAGCTTAGCACAGATTTGACAAAATATAATAGATGAAGCTTTTTTTTAAGTCATGGCACAGCCCAAAGCCCATGATAATCACTGATTATAATCGTTATAGTATATGTTTGTTACACAGCTAATTGTTAACTAATTCTTCTTTCTTGGTGAAATCATTTGTTCGAGATTGAGAATGAAAAATTATCTATCGAAACAATCAGTTTTCATTCAATTTGCAGCTTCAGGTTATTTTCTTGCATGCACGTGCAAACTTGCGTCTTTTTTGCTGAATGCAATTTTAAATTTCGTCACTAAAATGCCCGTTACATTTTTTAAAACATTATCCAATTCTTGTTCTTATTCATTAATTGATACTCAATCGAAAACAATATTAAAGTTGCAGTCTGTTTTAATGTGCGTACAAAATTAAAGTTTTCACACGACCTGTTCTCCAAGTTATGTTTTAATTTTGTGTTAAAGAATATCATTTTGAAACCGAAATTTAAAGTGAAAATCGACTTGTTAACACTAGATCTAAACTAACCCTTATGATATGAAACGTGTGTGAGAGCTGCTGAACGGGCCTGTTCATCCCCCGTCCAAACAACCCCTCAGCTACAACGCTCAACTCTTTACTTATGTTGTCAGTATTGCTATTTGGCCTTACCTATAATGAAATGCTATATTATAATTGTATCATTGCGTTATTATTATCCATATTATCTTATCACATATCGATTCACATAATTATCAGAACCAATTAAAACAACCAGGGTAAAATATTCCCGATTTTTCTATCAAATTCAAATATTAAATACTAACGGGCATTGCACTGACCTCCAAACTGTCTAACTCTTCTAACAACAGCAAGGCAGGTTCGTCGTACTGCTCACGAGCACTTAGAAGCCGGACTAGATGGCACAGATGCTAATAATTTTAGAAAGAAAATTGAAATTGTTTTCGAAGCATTTTGCCTACATTCACTGTTTGGGAACGATGGGGCTCGTGTTGATGTAATTATTCTTCTACCTTGTTTAAATGGAGTCTCTTTGGAACCCTTCTGCGTGTTCTACATAAGTGTCCCCTCTGTTGTTCTGTGTCATTGCTCCCCCTAACAGCCAAACAGATTAATGCACCTCACTCCAAAAAGTCTCATATATGCAGGTCTGAAGCGTGCCTCTCTGGTGCCACTATAAAGCAGTAGCTTCAGAGCACTAATAATAGGCAAATCACTGATATTTAGAATAGTATACGAAATCTGAAACTTAATAAAAACTGGAATTAAAACGTTTCCATTTTCCAAAGAGGAAAAGTAAACAAATAAAGTAAAAACAACAACAACAACAACAACACAGTAACAAATAAACACTTTATTTAAACGGGCCTTAACCAGAACATCAGTTGTGTGAACATCATCTGTGTTGAAAGCTGAAAGTGTTCTCTCTCTCTCTCTCTCTCTCTCTCTCTCTCTCTCTCTCTCTGGATGCCAATGGATGTTGGATCTAAATGTTATGTTACTTTACATTTGTCTCTACTGCAACATTTTATTTGAATGATGTTTTCACATTCGTTGCATCTCATCATAACGGTAATATATTTTCTCAGTGTTTACAGATATTGACAAGATATAACTAAAACTGCATTCACCACTATTACAACATTGTTGGACAACAGTAGAGCTAGACATCCACAGTTGGCAGTCAGACAGGAAGTGTGATTGATGTGCGTTCAATTTAAGCTCCCTGTATTTTAGACCTTCTGCCTTTTGCAATCTTACCACATCTGCTCGACAGACAGATATTTGTGGATTAATGCAAGGTTGAATTTGTGAATCCAGAAAGTTTTATTCGTTTTTTAAGTTGCTGTGTTTTACAGCAGCCTCAGCTGTAAACCACTCAACAGTGCACCACTTCCGAAGAAGCCCCCTCCCATAGTGCTGTCAGACTCCACCATCATTTTCTGTTGTGCTCAAACTGATCTATTGTCCTTGATCAGTGTTGTTGAAAATGTACTTCTGTTCTCATAATACACCAGTTACCTTTAAATAATGTGGAGCAGATGACGTTGTTTGTTACTTCAGAAAACATGGAGTCTGACTTTGGAAGCTGATTCATGGAAAATATAGTTTTATCTCAACTAATACAAACAGTCAATTATCGATAAACCAAATCTGGGCTTTTCAGCTTCAAAGTCCCAATGTCTTCCAAATCATTCTGTTTCATTCATTTGTAAATAAATATTTTGTCTCCAGGGGGATTTGAGCAAATAAAGTGGCGGCTATTACACTGAAAGTCGTGAGAACTTTCTTTTGAGTAATAAATCAGTTTGCAGCATAAAAACGTTCAAATCATCATAAATATGAAAATGTCAAGGGATTTAGAAACATTTTGCTCTTCAAGGCATGATCGTGTAAATGTAAGAGTCTCCCACCACTACAATTCAAAAGCACTACAATTCAAAAGCTGCTGTCTGTTTTATTGATTTAGCTGCATTTAAATGAGTAGTTTAATCGTGATTTGATACTTTTTTGTTCACACCAGCAATGCTCAATGATATAATGTGACAATACATTTATAATAAATGCAGTTTTTCATCTGTTGCAAGCTCATGAACTCTTAAATTAAGCTACATAAAATATAGACTACATTTAGTCTATTTATTTAGCATAAACATGACAGATTGGGCCTTTACACTGTAAATCGTATGCGGCACATTTTTAATAGAAACTCTTTTTATTGTCATATACATACACGAAATTTGACCTCTGCATATAGGGAGCAGTGGGCTGCCAATGACAGCGGGGGGTTCAGTGTCTTGCTCAGGGACACTTCGACACGTGGCACGTCCCAGTCGAGGATCGAACCGTTGACCCTGCAGTTACCAGACAATCCTCTTAAGCCAGTGAGCCACGGTCGCCCCTAAACATTACAAAATGGCCCCTTGTGAAATGGGCTCAGGAAAGGCAGCAGGCGCACACAGATTTCCAGGCAGTTAAGTTAAACCACAGCCCTCCTAACGTGTCTAAGGAAAATTCTGAGCAACTAAAAAAACATGCTTTTATTTTTGAAATCGCCATTAGCGGCCTCCTAACAGCCACATCACCAGTGACCGCTCTAAATGTATTTCATACCTTCAGATTTGACATTTTACACTGAAATAAATATCATATTTATTCTTCTGAGGTCTTGAGCTGCAGGCATTTCAACCTTTCGAGGCGTCTCAGCTGCAAGTGCTTGTTTAAGCAATGACAAACATTATATCAACAAACTATTTTACTGTTAATTGTTAATTAAGCATGTTAATTATTCAAAGTATTAACCCTTGGAGATGACATTCTTAATACAAGTTCTTATTTGGCTAGTTTTTTGCGCTTTTCTTTTCCTAAATAAAACAACCGACTGGAGGTCAAGGTTTACCAGCATTTTGTTTGGCCAACACGCGTAATACTCGATACCAATGAAAACGTTCTCACCTATATGAGTGTGCATGTTCATCTACTGGCTCGGGTTAAACCGTGTTAACCCCATCAGTCTTAATTAAGTGATGTTGAAATTGTTTGAGAACAGTTGCTAAAAGGAGGTTTAATGTGACAAACTGGGCCACTCCTGCAGCCTTGGCCTGAAGGCTGGCGCTGCGCACGAGTGGCTGAATAATTCACAGTGGAATAAAAATAGGAATTGTCGTCAAGTTTATCACGTAAAACCATTCTAATCACCAAATGAATAACAGTTTAACATAGTAACAACTCACCGTTGAAGTCAAACAGCAAACCACCTGGCAAGAGTGAAATATTACACAGTTTGCTAATGCTTCCCTCCACATGACAAATGCACAGGCTTTGATGTATGAAAAGTGAATTTGGACTAAATTCTAAAATTGGCAGCATAACAGGATTAGTGATATGTGACACATGTGCCCACTTACTCAGTAGTGATGACAAATGAAAATGGGTTGGAGTGTAGGAAATAGCCCGTGTCCAAAGGTTTATATTGGGCGTTGCAAAGAGAGAACAGGCGATGCAAAGTCTGGAGCCCCTTTGGCAAAGGCCTTTATTATTCGTAGCCTATAAACAACATCATATGTTTGCACGAGACGTTAAACGCATGCGTATATGTCGCCTGATTAGCCCCTTCTGTCAGGCAGCTTCCTGGCCTCTTATCAACTTTTACGCGTACAAACAGACACAATGCGCATGCACTTCAACATCAATTTGGGCATAGTGAAGTCAGCATCAGAGTCAAGCAGGCTTGCTTTAATGACCCCGAAAATGCTGCCCCAAACAACCAGCAACCATCAGAAAGATATACCAAGGCTGTCTTACAGGCCTTTGTCTGTTTGTCCTCGGTGCCAAACTGGACTGATGCCTGACAAAAGTGCAGCATGACTCGCATTGCACCGCCACTTGAGGAGAGGAGTCTATATATAGCCAGAGGAGTGATATTAAATACACACAGAGATGCGACGAATTCAAACCTTTCATTTGCTCATTGATGAAATCCTTCAAATAGATGTAATTGATTAAATGCTGCCCTACGGTTTACGCATGCATTACAAGTCTTGCTTTTCGTAAAATAAGACCAGTCATATCGTACTCAGGATTTTCTCAATTTTTTGCCTATTATTAAATGTTATTTTAGCCTCTGGGATTAAGCCTCACATGCATAGCAAAGTCTAAATCGCGTTGCGTTGCTTGGTCTAAATATGTCTTCGTCCCCTTCAGAGTTTAAGGTTAGGGTTAAGGTGAGAGCTAGATCTAAAAACGAACCAAAAGGTAAAAATGGCAGGTTATGTAATGAAATTGGATACAAATCTTTATTTTGTTCTACCTTAATGCGGTAATTTAACGATAACAGTCCACAGCACAAGTCACAGAAGCTCTACAATGAAAAAGAACCCGAATTTCAAATGCTTTTCAAAATAGCCCAAATTGTGCAAGATTGAGCCAAATTCCCTCTCAGCATTTTCCTTTCCCATACAGCCAACGGTCTACTTCATCAAGTCATTGACTCATATAGCCTACACATTGAGGCGTAGGCTATCTGTCATTTTGTGCCAGTGGTCACATGGCTTTTGGCCCTCAGGAATGGATAGAGATGGATCCCCACGTCAGCTTGTAAGTCTAAGGATTTCTGCTCCACCAGTCTGCCTCAATGTGACTGGAGCGCAGCGCAGCGGAGGAACTATGCGAGGACTATTATAGGACGTTTCCAACAGCAGAATATGGATTTTGATGAGCGGATTTCTGGCTCTAATATGTATTTACCGAGCTGCACTTACTACGTCTCCGGAGCAGACTTCTCAGGTCTCCCACATTATTTAACCCAGAGCCAGTCATCTTGCCCCATGACATACCCCTACCAGTCCTCAGCCTTGCCACAGGTCCCGTCCGTGAGAGAGGTGGCTTTCAGAGACTATGGGATTGATACGTCCAGTAAATGGCACCACAGCAGGGGGAGCCTGTCACACTGCTACCCTGAGGACATCGTGCATAGGGACGGCTGGACGAGCCAGACCTCGAGGGGGGGAGAGATCCTGGTGAAAGGCAGCTCCAGCGGCAGTCACTCCAGCTCCTCCAACCCGACTCCCGGATTCTATGGCAGCGTTGGCAGGAACGGCGTCCTGCCACAGGCGTTTGACCAGTTCTTCGACACTGCCTACGGGAGCGCGGAGGGCAGCACAACACCGACAGCACAAGCAGCAGACTCGGACAGACACGCCGCAAAAACAAGTCCCGCTCCGGCTCATCCGTGCTCGGACATGGCGGAGAGCTGCAGCCCCAAGTCGTCCTCCAGCCACAGCGAGGAGAAACAGAGCAAGGGCAGCAGTGAGTATAGCCCTGCTGAATACGAGGAGGAAAATGTAACGCGTTGCTCTTAAAGCTTTTTATATGCTGTTTTATAAGCACGTAAGGTTTATGGAGGGGCTGCAGATTTACCCTATAACAAAACTATGTTATAAACGACAAGATCACGTGCTTGGGATTGAAATTGGCCGTGAAGACTTTGGCGTTAAGCTTGTCTTCCAAGATTTCAAACAAGATCTCCACTTTTTTCTGCACAAGTGCGTTTAAATATCCGTGTATGTTTGGACTGTAAACTTCATTTATATGGCAAATAATATTTATAAAATACTATTGAAATAAGACCATTTTGGAATATCTTATACCTCCAATATTTCTGTCCATGTGATTATTTTTTTAACGTTATTTAACGTATATATTTTGGGTTTATAATATGGTTTATTCTGGGTCGACTAAAGTGGCTCCTGGGTCATTTTAATGCGACTTTGGTGCAGATTAAGTCTTAAACCCTGCTCCCTATTCAAAGATAAATATTTACAAATTCAAAGGATTTGTGAGGATTTCATTTAACAACTGCTTTTGTTGGAATGCGCCCTCACTAACACTAAAACAACAACAGCTCTTTACGCACAGTGAAATCAAAAGCGGACAATACAAGCAGACCATACACGATACTCATGACTGTTTGGTTTAGGCCCACGCGCTCACTCTTAAAAGCCAGCCGGTGTGCTTTTACAGATTTCAGTTTTCACAACTTCCGACATGCAGTCCCTTTATGTCCGACATGTCCAGTCTTTGTTTACAAATCTCGGTCATGTAGGCCTGAGAGGAGGGAAACACTTGAACTCCAAAGCTCTTGTAGACCACCACCAGAGCAGCAAATGGATACAAGATTACATGTTGTTGTAATGTGTCTATATCTCATGTGGTGACCTTTGCCGTTTTATTTATTTATCTCCCAGGTGGCCAGAGGACGCGCAAAAAAAGATGTCCATATTCAAAGTATCAGATCAGAGAACTGGAGAGGGAATTCTTTTTCAGCGTTTACATCAACAAAGAGAAGCGTATGCAGCTCTCACGGATGCTCAATCTGACAGACCGCCAGGTCAAAATCTGGTTTCAGAACAGGAGGATGAAGGAAAAGAAACTGAACAGAGACCGTTTACAGTACTACACCACGAACCCCCTGCTATAAACACTGAACAAAGACTGTCACTGACATGCAGCCATTCAGCCAGTCACCAAGACACTTCTACATACTATACAGGATGCCGAATTTTTTAATGTGCAGACTTCATATAGAATTCTATACTATTTATACACTATTTTGTCACTAAACACCGTTGACATTATTTGTATTATTAATAATGATAAATATGGTTGTTATTCTGCTTGCCTGACCAACCAACAGTCTTCCCAGGTTTAAAGTTATGTGGTTGCGTATATGGTGTACTTACTCGGAAAGGCAGATGTGCCGGAATTCCTTCTGTATTATTTAATAATACACGGAGATTACTGTACTGCAATTTAAAAAAAAACAAACCAAACTATTTTTTATTTCATTAAATTCTATAGAATCTAAATTGTTTCTCCTGTATTCACGCGCAACTTGTATGGCCAGCTATCTTGACACCAAACTACTGTTTGTGTATTTTTTTTCTTTCTTGTAATATTTTAACTTTATTGTACAAATACAACTCCGGTGACTATAAACCTATTTTGTGTGTTTTTGAATCACTAACAGATCTCACCTGAAAATCAACTGCCCCCCCCCCCCCTCCCTCCAAATGACCGGTCAATGTTGCATAAAGAGTGAGTGAGTTAAATTATAATTTGATATACCAATTCATCCATCTCGTGCATTTCAAGTGTGCGGATCAGTGATATTTAACATCTGCGCTTGACCCTTCAGTGCAGGCGCTTTGTTGAGCTCTGGCCGTAAAGTTGGATTATTCCCGAACTTCATCCAAAAGGCAAACCGCTGATAAAAGAGCAAAACCCCCAAATGAAACATAATCCTATATTTTATTTTAGATGCCAGCACGTGCACCGTATCAGATGCATGATCTGTAGGTCTGGTGCTTTTTATTCACTCATGGCTGGAAATGGGATCCGCTGCAGTTATTGTTTGATATCCATTACAAAGGGTTCATTCATTTCTGGGGCGATGAGGAAAGGCTGCTTTCTGACCTAACATGCCTGTTAGGCTTACTGACACAATCTTGACACTTGTTTGAATGCAAAGATGTAACAGGCCGCGTTATTCCAAAGAATATGAATGTATTTGTGTGATTATACGCTCATCAATGTAGTTACTGAAATACTTTATTAATTGCATCCACTGACAGTCAGCTAACCCATAAGGAAGTGACACTATAGGGCAAACCACTGTTACAAGCATCCCTATCTGTATGGTCATTCATATATCATCTGGAGCACTTTAATCCAAATATCCTACATGCTATGAATTTAGACCATGAAGATTTATGTTAACCTGCATGGGAAGGTCAAATGAAGCCCGCGCACATAAAGAGATGGGTAAAAATTGGCTTTAGGTGGCTTTGTGTCCACCACCAGGCCCCTGAAAACAACTTGAATGGCCTACCATAAGCTAATAAGGGCCCTGATGCCTTCCTTATACTGTGCATCCTGTGAGGCTCCCAGGAATTCCGCTTTGATTGCTGCACATCCTCCCAGTTGCTCCAGTAACTTGGCCATAAAACGCGGATTCGTCTGGAGCATTTGGAGTGTAGTGCAATAAAGCGTCTGAGACCAAGGTTATTAACTGTGACTAAGGGGCTGAAAACAACGGCCGGGACCATTGGAAGCTTGTGTTCACGGACCTTTCCGGCGTCATTTGTTTCCGCATCGTCCCGCAGTAGTATTGTTCTGCGTTCGTGTTGTGTTGCATTGTGTGCTGTGCCGTCTTCGTCCACTGGGTGGCGCACCTCAGATCAATGTCATTGCCGTGAATTGAGATATGAAAGAAGTTTGACTCGCTACTCCGTTGCTTTGAAATATGTCACCACCGCAGGATTTCATTGTTAAGGTAGGGACAGAAATGTCAACACGGGGTTTCCTAATGTGATTCAAAGAAGTGGGTTTTATTTTTCTGTTGTCCCATCTACATCTGAAAACTGTAGACGCCGTTTTGTCATTATAAGCGCAGATGTTATGATGTCATGACAGCAAAATCACCGGAAGTAAATTGAGCATGTTTATCTCTTTGAGCATCAAATTTAATGCAGGTTGCAGTTTTCCAGATGTTATAGGCCTGGAGTGACTAATGTGCACTGAAAAATAAGATTACTAGTGCCTATATTCCAAACATTGTTGCTCACTAACTTTTACAATCCCGAAACAGTTTAAAAACGTACTTAATTTGATAAACCTTACATTGGATTTGTGTTGTTTAGTTGTTATACAAAATATTGTCCCAGACCTTTTGTTCACTATTAAGATCCAGCTTGTTAAAACGTGTGTCCCATGTATGTGTGTGTGTGTGTGTGTGTGTGTGTGTGTGTGTGTGTGTGTGTGTGTGTGTGTGTGTGTGTGCAACGTTTCCTCATTCGTATATCTTTCGAAAAGTTAATTTGTGTGTGTAGTTGTGCGTGCGCGCATAGACAGACACCAACAGAGAGACATTTTGACATAAAACAGTCAGTATGGGATTTTTATTAAATGTCTAACATTTTTTGTTACTTTTAATTTAATAAATAAAAAAAAAAGGTTTTATGGGAGTAACAATATAATCTCACCCACAGCGCATACTGAAACATCACAGGAAATAATCCAGAAGGGTTAATGATTATTATCATTCATTGCAGCCAGACATGCTGCAGGTTTGACGCCATATGAAATGGCTGTACATAAACTGAAGATTTCTAGACTGTATGGCTCCAGACTTATAGGAAAATGGTGGTTGCCGATGGTGTAGCTATTTCACCCACTTTTGGAGACATCTTTAGGCTGATCTAAATCTGTATAGGCGTTGTAAACTCCGAATCCTATTGAATGTCTTTTCCACGACGGTGTTGATGTATTGACTGAATTTTTATTGTATTTTAAATATTGCAGCAGTCCAGGCTAGCGATTTGTGTTCACTCGCTGTCAACAAATATCCACTTAATTCACATTTTTATTCACTTGCACGGCAACTTCTCAACCACAGCCTATTACAAAATGATCCATGTTTGATTATTGGTCCTGCTTATTTGAAATGAAAACTAAATGTAAATATTATAACATCAGACCTAGTACTGTCTTAAGCTGTCTTGATTTTTTTGTGGTTGTTTTTTATTGGTTGTTTTTATTTTTCTCATTATCTCCAACTCTGGCCTGTTTGTTTCAAACATTTCATAAAGGACGAAAACTAGAGAGAGAGACGATAAAGATCTGGCATGCATTAAAAAAACGAATGAATTAAAAAAAAACTTTTAAGGGAATATTGGGCGTTTTATGCATGGGTGTAATGGGTATTAAGAGTTCATTTGAAATAAACTTAAAATACAAATATGGGGATTTTGTGATCGCCTAGGAATAAGTCTGCGTGTTTCTTATTCCTATGATATGTGCATAAGTGGAGAAACGTCCAAATGGTGCTTTAGGAGATGGCCTAATAGCAAGATAAACGAGCTCTTATGTCATCTCTATTGTAACAAACTACATTTCTTTCAGTCCTGCCAATATTAAGTGATCGTTAAGAAAAAGGTAGCTACAGGGCATTGTTCCGCTGTTGCGCTTACTTCAGCGTTCCTGCGTGTCACCTTTTATAAATGCTCAACAGAGCCTTTGCAGTAAAAGGTGTCTGGGCGCAATCATGGCATTTGCACCCAAAACATTCACACCACAATCACATAAGCTCGAGGGCTCTAAAGGAAGTGTCTTTGCACTGGTTCGACTGGCAAGGTGTCGAGATGAAACACTGTCTGCACTACTTTTGGACAGTCCATAAGGAATTTTAGACACAGTCCAATAATAGTCATCAGAGCAGCACCAGAAGAGTTAAGAGTCCCACGACCAAAGAGTCACACAGGACCTTTTGGATCTTTGATGCACCCTGTGCTTCTCAGAGGCACCTCTAGAACCCTTCATTTTTACAGTGCTGTAAAACTGGCCATAAAGCTATGCATTTTGTACATGATTGTTAGGGACAGCGTTCAACAGCCGAGTTGTCATATAAGGGTTGTTCACACAGGCAGCTCTGGGCTTATAGGTGGGGAACGAGGCTCAAAATGTGAGATTCAAAAGAGATTTAAAGATGTTACCTAAAACCCTCTGATGCACCACTTCCCCTCCACAGTTTTCTCTCCACTTAGCCTAAAACAAAATATACGACGCAGCGGAGCAGCCTGGTCGGACTGGGAGGAGTCTGAAGCCGCCTGGTGTTTTAATTGGCTGCAGGCTACAGTGAGAAGCGTGAGTATCAGTAATTATTCAGCAATGTTTTGCACAAGAAATGTCAGCCAGAAAGGGCTATCTTCATCCTCCGTCAAATTATACCACAACGATGACATGCCCCAACAACCAAGCTGGGAATTCGTTTTTCGTGGACTCTCTAATAAACGTGAGAACCGACAGCGGTTCATATTACCAAAGTAACGGGGTGTATTTGCCACCGGCGTCGGAATATACATATGGACTCTCCGGTGGCTCCTGTTTCCCGGGGATCGGTAAGCGCAACGAGCCAAGCACCCAGAGCGTGATTCCGTCTTCTGCTCCATATGTTCAAGGGATGGAAACGTGGCTGGAAACGTCGAGATCCTGCCGGGTGGATCAGCCTAGCGGCCAGCATATGGCTCAGTGTTCATTCTCACCGAATATAAAAGAGGAGAGCGCTTATTGCCTGTATGAGTCTGACAAATGTCCAAAAGGAGCCACGGTGGATGACATTTCTTACCCGACTGCATCATGCCCGGTTGCCGGCAGCACTTTGCCAGTCCCCGGCTACTTCCGCCTTTCTCAGACATACGCGTCCTCCAGGCTTTACCATGATGTCCAGCCAAACGTGAATCACTTTACTCTGCAACGACCTGCCCGCTTGGACAGCCATCCCTCCCAGACTGCCTCTGCTGAGCCGGAACGGAGGGAGAGCCACGAGGAGGCGCCTGTCCCAGCGCCCTGCGCACCGGCCAGAGTGGACAGCCGCCTCTCCTCGGAGAGTTCATCCTCCCCTGATCCCGCTGAGACATGCAGTGTGGAGTGTCCAGAGAAGCCAGTCAAAGGTGAGGATTTAACATGCATTGTAGAAAATGTAGAAAAATAGCCGACGGCATAAAAGGGCATGCGAATATAATTCTTGGGCTTCCATTGTTCTATTTCAACCAATGATTTCTAACCACAAATGAACGCGAGGGCATACGGCATACGTGCTATTTGTCTATTCGTGTTTTAAGATTTAGTTCAACAGCCAGCCACTCACAGGTGTACATTTAACGGCTATCCGACGGTTTATCGGGCATGAGGCGAAATTGAACGTGACTTAACCAATCAGAGCCGAGGAGCAGAGCTATTGTGCTTTGTCAGCTGTGTTTAGATAACAAATATGTTGCTAGCCGTCCTTTATTAGAATGCTATTCAAACTGTCCATGTGGATTCATTTTAACAAGCAACTATTACGTTTTGATGATCAAAAAGCACTTTAATTATTCTTGTTTTTAGGGTTTTATTAATATTTCATTTAAAGCAAGTGCTCTTCATTTGTCCTTTGCATGATTCTAATGTCCCATCTTCACAGGCACAGACCTTGCTATTATTTCAGTAGACTGTGCAGGCGTTTTATGTCTTGATAATGGTGCAGTTGGCTACACGCTGCTTAACGGGGCAAATAGTTTCTGGTAAAATCTGAATTTCAGCTGTGGAATATCCACATAGACATGGTGCTGTGCGTAAATCAAATAAAACACAGTAATCAATCTTTATACGGGTTTTTAAATCTATATGATTGTGTAGTAGGTGTTACTTCAAACAGAATCATTTATATATCAAATCATATCTTAAGTAGTTTACAGTAAAACACAGTTTTATTAATTTAAGCATGTCTGGTTTTCTAAATTTTGGATTTTGAATGGTATTAGTCAATTTTTTTCTAATACAGATATGAGTCTTCCCTTCAGGTACGACGTGTGCGTTTTTTTTGTCACACCTGTTGCCTAATAAATTCTTTCATTTTTATTGTAGGAGATGGAAAAATGGAAACGGCCAACTGGCTCACAGCTAAGAGTGGCCGAAAGAAGCGCTGCCCCTACACCAAGCACCAGACTCTGGAGCTGGAGAAGGAGTTTCTCTTCAACATGTACTTGACTAGAGAGCGTCGTCTGGAGATCAGTCGCGGTGTGCACCTCAGTGACAGGCAAGTCAAAATCTGGTTCCAAAACAGGAGGATGAAACTGAAAAAAATGAGCCGAGAGAATAGGATCCGAGAGCTCTCCGGCAACTTCAGTTTCTCATGAGACTGTCTGCGTCTTTGGCGCCCTCCTCCATCCATGGCAAGGGCGCCTGTGCAGAGCCCCCCCCCACCCAACTGTGAGAATGTCCATGGAAAATAGGACCCTACTGCTAACTTATTGATTGTTGTTCTTTCATATTTTCACGTTTTATTTTGTCGTGAATATGTATTTATAAACAGCTACATTTGTAACGTTGATCCGTTGTGTTTAAGATGTTCATAATGTGACCACAATGTTTCAGAGCTTCAGGCTTGTACATATTGTATAGTCACCCTGAGTGGACTTTGCATGCAGGACTAACCCTTGGGATACTTGTGTTACAGTTACATGTAGATCATAATGTGACAGCTAAGGAGCCCAAGAGGTCTGAGGAATATTTGCACATTTTTTTTCTGGTCAAAATAATAAAACCATCCCTGCAACTGCAGACTTCTTATTTCATTCAGATGGACAGACGGAGCTGCGTTTAAATCTTAAAGCTGGCACAGGTAGTGCACGGTGCTAATGCCGTTGTGTTTTGGATAGGTCCGCTCTGTGCACTGTACATATTATTACAGTAGTAGAGGGTGATGTTCTTCATAGTTTAGGCCTGTAATATATAGCTGGCGGCTGTGCACACTTCGTTGTGTTTTGTCCTTGACATCAGACTTAAATGTAAACCTCACAACGATTGATGGAACAGTGTTTTTTTTTCACAATTACTGTTATTTCAAAATCATTTTTAATTATGAACAAGTGGGTCCTTGCTGCAAAAAATAAGTCAAACAGTAATTATTATTATTATATATGTTTCTTAAATGATAAATTGCTTAATTTTAAAGTAACGGTATAGCGACTGGGCTACCTGGACTAAATCAGTCCAAAAATTTGAGAATTTTCGCACTCATCAGGCCATGAACACAATCTGCCTGAGCATTGTCTTTTGCGCTTTTACAGATTACTAAAATATTTTCAGGTTAACCTGTTATACCAGAAATTACATCCTTTCCACACCTTGAAAACACAAAAAAACACAGACATTCCTGAAGAGGAGAGCGGGCTGGTGAGTGGTTTAGGTAGTCTCATGTTGTTGGGCTATTATATTTCTCCCACAACACGAAACTGCCTTGATTACCTCAGTAAAACTCGTCGCATCATGGAAACTGAATCACTATTAATTACTGGTCGATTTTATTAATAATTTGGCCCAGACTGCTTCGAACCCATAAACAGTATTATTCCAAAAAGTGCAATAAAGTGTTTTATTGTTGTGCGTAAAATGAGCTCTTAATATGATTTTTGTCTTGTGGGTTTTATTATGGAACTACATTTTGATCTGAATTATTCTGATTTAATCTTAGAGATACAATGTTTTCATAATTTCTATAATTTTAAGACCACATCTGCAAAGTATGTTAAGCGTCTCTATGAGATCTAAACAGCCGAAAGTAAAGACGCAGGCTGGGAAATGGGAGGATTAAGGCTTGTATATGTCCAGGAGAGGAGTAGAGGACAGACAAGGCCTCGGTTATGATCATTGCAGTCTGCCAGCAGCCTCGCCGTAGGAAATCCCGGATGCGTCTGCTTGCGCCAGAGAAAGGACACAAAGGCTGAGCTTTATTGGTGATATTTAGCTTAGACAGCCAGATTGTAACCTTAAGAAAAACAACCCAATTGCCCGTGATAAAAGGACCTTTATATAGCACCCAAATAACCTCGCCCCACTTTCCGTTTTAGATTGCTTTCAAAGTAGACCACAAACCTGTAGACACAGCGAAGCGCATCTTGGAAGCTGTTTTGATATTTTAAACTCCTATAATGCTTTAAACACATTTCTGCTTGTTTTATTTAATTTCTAAAAGTCTTGAAAATGTTTTATACCAGTCACTTCCCAAAGTAGGAAAATTGTTAATCTAACCATTGAATTAATATATGTATACAAATATATACATATATATATAAATATATATAAATTTTTGAGAATAAATAATCTCATCAAGCACACTTTTTTTTGTTGATTTCACAAATTTTAGGTTTTAAAGTCGCCCCCCCCCCTCCTCATTTATATCACAACTATGTTCGATTACACAAACATAAGATCTATTGACAAAAGTCATAACGTTTATTGCTTATAAAACAAAATATTTCCCAATAAAGGCGCGGGCTTTCCTATTAAAATGCGGTGGGGAAAATGGTGGCCATTTAGTTGAGCAGCAGGCTGATTTATTATTTATTGTTCTGTCCCACGGTCACGTGTTTGGAGCGCCCTATCCAGTCTTGGGCAAGGTCCAAGTTACTGGACGCATTGAGCCCCTAGCTGGTGCATGGAAGCGGTACATTTTATGCAATGAATCTGCTTTTTCTAAACATTGCAAGACAATAACGCATTATATGCATTTATTTTTCGCTTTTGCATTTTTGCAATGTCGATGTTGGGAACGAGTTATTACGTTGAATCGCCTCTTCTTTCCGAGCAGGAAGATATGGCATCGAGGTACTCGTCAGCTGCAGGGGTGGAGCAGACAATGCTCACCGAATATGGTGGACAGGAATCTTTCCCTTTGCAGGCGAAATCTTCTATTTTTGGTGGATCTTGGAGTCCCATCTCGGCCCACCCTCCAAACACCGCCACTCCGACCTATATACATCACCATTACACGAGCGGGGACAGCGATGGCATGTTTACGCGCTCCTGGGCGTTGGATCCGGTGTCTGCGTCGCTGTGTTTGACGGGATTACCATCGACAGCCATGCATTATGAGATAAAACCCGAACCTCTTCTTGGGAGTGCTGAATGTACAACTTTGGAGACGCACACACCTCTTTTGTCTGACATTGAAAATGGAACGTCCCTTGCGGAGATTCCCTGCGAAACCACATCCGCGCCTAAAGCCACTGAAGAGAAACCATCAGCCGAGGACAAGACGGCGATAGATGCAAGTAAGAAAAATGTTTTCATTTATTCCAGCCACTTTGTGGAGTTATTTGCATTAATGCAAATTACGTGAATGGCTTGAGGATATGGAGGGATTGTTTTGGGTGTCACAGGCTTGGTTTAGTGTAAAAATGTGTAGTTTATGCTCAACGAAATTCAATAGTCTAACGGCATAGTGACATGCATGATTTTCGGCATAAAGAAGAGATATTCCTCAAGGTGATTAACACTTTAAGGTAAATTTGTACAATTATTTTAAAGGACTTGTTGACATTTCAAAGGTGAGGCATTTTGGCTATCTCCACTCCTCAAATTGATCAGTGCGTAGTGTAGATAAACCAAAAATAATTCCTATATGGGTTTGTAATATTGACAGGAGATGCATGTCCTTCTCACACTGGAAAGCCAATAGACCAGTGCTGTTTTTGAGTCCTATTTTGAGGGCATTAACTCTCTTGTCTCATGGTTTTGACCCCCCTGTTTCCAGATAACCCATCGTCCAACTGGCTTCACGCAAAGTCCACCAGAAAAAAGCGTTGTCCATATACAAAGCATCAAATCCTCGAACTGGAAAAGGAGTTTCTGTTTAACATGTATCTCCCCCGGGATCGTAGATACGAAGTCGCGAGAGTCCTGAGTTTGACCGAGAGACAGGTGAAAATCTGGTTTCAGAACCGCAGGATGAAGATGAAGAAAGACAACAAAGACCATCGGAGACAGAGTTAACTGGTTTTGGACTGATGGGGGATTGGAGGGGGGAGGAGAGAGAGAGAGAGAGAGAGAGAGAGAGAGAGAGAGAGAGAGAGAGAGAGAGAGAGAGAGAGACAGGGGTCCCTCTTTAATATTCCTGACCTGTTACACATGTTGTAAAGTTTGTGTCGTAAAAACAATGCTGGATGTTTTTTCCCTATATGGTATCAGTGTTTCATGTTTGTGAGAGGACAAAGTCTCTCGTCAGAGTTTAGATGTTTTGGCGCACAGAAATAGTTAATTAACTAATAGGCCATTTGTTATTTGCATGAAATGACCCTTGGCAACCTGAATGTCTTTCAGCTACCTATTTGCATTGTTTAAGTTATTATTTTGCAATGTAGTTGTTTTTTTAACCATTAGGTTCATTTGTGCACTTCAAATACCTCGTCGTTCCTGTTTCACCCAAAAATAAAGAGTAGTTTGTATAGTTCATGAGACAATTATGACTTATTAATTTGTAATTAGTTTGCTTATAATATTAAAACACATTGCGGATTTATGAGATATTTTAGCAAAATATACACCAGAGTTTAATACAATTACATCATTTAAGCGAACAATGCACAGGTCTGTTCGCTTAAAACATTTACAATCTTCTAAAAAATATTATAATCTTCACTTTTGTCACTGAAAATGAATTGAACTAAAACCTGTTTTTATTTCAGGATATAAAAGATTGAAATAGTACACTTTTTCTACGTCTTCTGGCTTGCAACCATTGAACTTAATGGCGCCAACAACCCTAATAAATCACAGGAAAATAATCCTGAGGCCTGTCCAGATATTCTCCCTCAGAAAGGTTTTTTTCAACCTCACGGGTGAAGTTACGTTTTAAGAACAATATTCATATACCTCAATATTAGTATTATGGAAATGAGATTAGTCTTCATTTGATTGTAACATGGCCAAAAACTTTTGATTTTGAAAGAGCTATTTAGAGAGAACTTTATCACGAAACAAACGTAACACACACACAGCGATGCAACCATTTAAAATAGAAAGTCACAAGAGTCAGGTCAAATTAAAAAAAACAACGAAACACAGTTCAGTATTTATAGATTATTTTGCACTTTAAAGGTCTTAATCGCATGTGCAGTACTTTTCATTACATTTCCGGCCTCTGGACGCCCTACAAACTAGATGCCCTCCTGCAGTAAACCAGGATCACAGCCTCAACTGTTTACAAGGTGCGAAAATGGCAAAGCATGTAGGGGCTCCGTGACAGCAGTAAAGCAGCATTTCTAATGAGGCTCGGGCAAACAGTCAAATATGTGATATTGTTGTGAGATAGAACACACACACACACACACACACACACACACACACACACACACACAGATACATGTCCAGCCGCTGTTGTTATGTCAGGACTGCAGATGGGTCTGTCTTAAAACGTTTAATTACTTTACAACCGTCTACTAACAATTTGTCTGTCTCGTTGCAGAAACATCCATTTGTTGTTTTGTTGCAGCAGCAGAGCTCTCAGAACAACAGACACCCACAAACACAACAACACGTTTCACACACTGAGATGTGTTTCAAACAAATCACACAGTATACATCACTATATTTGGTGAACAATTGTAAAATGGCACAGTTAAAAGAAAGAAAAAGGACAGTCAAAGGGGTTCTGATGTCGGTGTCAGAGCTCAGTGCTGCTGTGCTCTGACCGCCAGCAGGTGGAGGCAGCAGCTCGCCTGAAGATCAACTCTCAAACTGGATGATGCGTTCACGGCACACCAAGAAACCACTCCCAATTTATTATAGACCTGCACCAGGTGTGTTGCTTTCGTAACCCTGCAGTTTCATTTTATGGTCATTTATGGCATGAATTCATCTTTTAAGATCCTTATTTATAAGGGGTTCCTTTACTTTTTAAATTTTATTAAAATAGTTTATCTGTAGTATTAACTGGGGCTATGAATGTTCCAATAAATACTCACACATCAGAGATTCAATTGATATTTCATTTTAAAAAGGCAAATATATAATTTTATGCCTATAGAATCAATCAATAATAATTTGGTGTGAGCATAATGTAATCACTTCCCTTTTGTCCAGGAGGCAGACTGGACCTCACTGGAACCGATGAACTTGAGGTCCTAAAAGTGAGAGATAGCCTATAACCTCCTCTCTCTTCCCAGTTTCCCTCTGCACCCCCAAACCTCACCCTTTCCCCCCTCCCTCACCCCCAAAGGTCACCCACATGCAGCTCATTAAGTCTCTTATTCCTTTTTGGGAACACTGTAAAGATAAGCATGATACAATAGTGACCTTACACCATATACTATGTGTATAAACCTTCTGTAAAGTATTTTCAGTCACTATCAGATGGCATTCCTGTCTGATCCCCCATGACTGTTTGGATGGATATCACCCATGCAAACGGACATTTGAGGAGCGATGCTGCAGGAAAACAGAAAGTTGCTTGGCTGCTGTTTGCGGTGACCTCTCACGACCCCTATACATCAAACCTCATGACACCGCTGGTGACAGAGGAGGCCACAAGTGAACTCTGGAGGAGAAGTTCAGGGGAGTAAAGTCATGAGCACATGTGAGTCTGTTTCACTTATCAGCCTGTTGTTCTGGATGCAAGTGTTGCTTTTGTGATGTGTGTGTGTGTGTGTGTGTGTGTGTGTGTGTGTGTGTGTGTGTGT
>NW_022280043.1:2249417-2253361 GCF_004355925.1 Anarrhichthys ocellatus
TGTGTGTGTGTGTGTGTGTGTGTGTGTGTGTGTGTGTGTGTGTGTGTTTGTGTGTGTGCGTCATTACATAGGCCTTAACATGTTTGCAAATAATTTCTTGAAAATGACTGACCTCTGTATCGAGCCATGCTGGGAACACTTCAGATCAATGCAGTTCTCAAGTGAAACAGACATTTTAAGCCTGGACTTTGCTTTCTAAAGAGCTGCTTTATCAGCTATACTTCATATAATTCATTTTCCTGCCTTGTTATTATTGTTGTCAACGCCACATGAATTTGAAGTATACTATTTCTTCCTTAAAACTTGTTCTTATCCATTTTTACCTTCACAGAGCAACTGCTCACGGAAACTTGAATCAATGGTCTCTTAAAATTGTGTGTTTTATATATTTCATTCCTTTTTTATAATCCCACATTTTTTGATAATTTTGTCTTCTTTTGATTTCCTGGGAGGCAAACAAAGGGCCCAGAATGACCATATCTGCGTTTTATCACGACATTTTCTCCACATGTCGACGTGCAAAACAATTTGATTTGCGGCCCTTCCACAGCCTCAAGTATCTGTCAAATCTTCTCATGAATCCAGGGGGCTCTATAAATAAAAATGTAATTTGGAAATCCTTTCGTGAACACTGCTTTGGTTCCAGGACACACACACACACACACACACACACACACACACACACACACACACACACACACACACACACACACACACACACAAGGACCATGAAGCTTACTCCTATATATTAAAAGTAAAAAAAGACAAAACCTTGCTTATGCAGGATGTGTAATAAATGTATAATAAGCAATTACATTTGAATACATTTACCACATTTCACACTGAAAAACAAAACAGATGCCCGTTTGGTAATTATGCAACTATATATGTTTAGTCTGGGTATACATTAGCATCACACTCCCAATAAATGGAAATAAGTGTACAACACAGTATAAGCTGTAAATTGTAATTGAAATATTTTTTCTTAAAATACAAAGAACAGTGGTCTCAGGATCGGCCTGCTTGCTTCCCAGATGTCTCCCGTTGTCTCAGAACAGACGGGAAACGCGCCGCTCCTCCTCACAGCTCCAGACACTGCTTTCTGACTCCATCCGCTCAAAACAAGCAGCAAAGTGTAGCGTTGTGTCTGCACAGCCCCGCACAAAAGCAGCAGACTTAAATCAAAATGTAGGTGCGATACAAAATGTTCAATGTTTTCAAGTCTGAGAACACAGGTTCAGTTGCATATTGTAGAGGTTGATTCATCTTTCAGAGGGCTCTTTGTTCTGTTTCTACACCTGTGTCGGTTTAAATATGGCCAGGTTTATACAGTCTATACAAAACAAACGTTAGATGCACATCAAATAAAAAGAAATAGTAAATGAATGTGGTTATCTTAGATATTATATTTAGATGTATATCATTTGCCGTAATACATTCTTAACAATGAACAACACACATTGAATTCGGATTAATTTAAAGGTAATTTAATTAATTTCTAAGTCCGTCATTTGTCTGTTATCTTTCGTTTTCTAGCCTAATTTCTTCGGGAATATAAGGATATTAGTCGTTCGCAAAATCTTTACTGTCCTTACATGTAAAAATAAGTCAAAATACACAGTTATATGAAGTACAAATCAAACATTTCAAGCAAACGTGGTCAAACTAAATTATTCTTGAAACCGAACAGGCCAAAGAAAGACGTGTTCACATCTGACACGGAGAAAGGTATGAGACTGAATGGGATTTCTGCTGAATGGCAACACCCACTCACCTCAGCAAACAATCGATCCCATGTAAAAGCTTCTCCGTTCGTTTCTCTACCACTAACCAAGTCCTTTCCACTCCTCTGTGATTTTTGTGCCAGTATAGTCCTTTCTGAAAACGAAAAGCGACAGAGTTTCGTCTCTAGATGGATTTCTGATTTATTACTAAGCGAGTGGGCAAAAAGCTTTTGTGCGTAATGGCCGTGCGTCTCATCCGTACTTCTCAAGAAATCCCCACATTTCTAAATTGAAAACTTCTCCTACAGCCTACATAGAGAATGGCTGTCCTCTTCCTGGCCATATATGATCTAAGGGAGTGTTAGATGGTTTAAATGTGTTCTTAGGGCAAGGAGCTGTCAGACCTTTTGGCGAGAAAGATTGATCACACACAGGCTACCAGGGCTCTTTGTTTAGAGCTTGAGCAATAAACAGCCATCACATCCCCACCTTTCCTCTGCCTCACAGCAGTGGCAAATCATTTCTACATTCCGCTATGTTATAACCAATGATGCTGAGGGGTAAGGATGATGGCTTAGGTCAATATCATCCCTAGGTGAAATAAAATAAATGAAATGGGATGTGGGACAGGGAGCTGTAAACTGTAAAATGGTGACAAATGTCTGTTAAATAACCCAACATGCCCTCTTACATTGACACAATACTTTTTCAGGGTTTTTCCTAAAAAGACTTCGATGAGAAAGAACAACATAATGCATTGGGAGTCTGGGATAGAGATCAATTTACCCCAACATCTGACGAACTCAAAATCACATTGAAATCTATTAAAAGGTAATCGTTCTCTCTCTCTGTCTCTCTGTCTCTCTCTCCTGTGGTGTGCGTTGGGGGAGGGTTCGACATGTTGGATGTGTGGTGCAGCTTTTCTTCTCTAAGAAAAACCTTCAAAAAAAGTCTCAAGATTAACGCCTTGGCGCTGATAACGACTGTGGGCGTCGCCGCATTATGAGACACAAATGTGACTGCTGAAATGATTTGTGCAGTGCCACGCTACAAATAAATGTACAAGCTCACAGACACATACGTGCGCGTACCACAACTCATACGCGCGCATTCGTACGACTGACTGCGTGGACGCGCAAAGAAGGCGCGGGGGGGGGGGGGGGGGGTTGTCGAACAAACTGACCCCCAAAAATGTGTAAATAAAACAACCCCTACCCCCGGAATGAGGCGTTACCCCTCCGACTTTCTCGATCAATCACAGGGGACAGTGGCTTCTTTTGATAAAAAACCCAAATTGTCATTGGGCAGATGCAATCATGTGACAAGCAGCAGGGTCTAATTCCAACCATGTCCTCAAGAAAGCAATAGTTTATGGCGCTGAGGTCTCCATACGACCATATCGAGTTTAGTAGTTTATGACAATAAACTGCTTATTGAACTGAATTAATCTTAAAATCGGCGAGTTTTCAAGACAAGCAGGAGGAGATGAATTACGAATTTGGGAGAGAAAGTGGTTTTATCAACAGCCAGCCGTCGCTCGCAGAGTGCCTGACATCTCTCGCCAACCCTGTCGGTGATGCATTTCAAAGTTCATCAATCAAGAGCTCGGCGCTTTCACAGTCGACACTGATTCCTCCTCCTTTTGAGCAGACCATCCCCGGCCTGAGCCCGGGCATCCACCCACGCCACAGCCGCTCAAAGCATCCGCTGCAAGCTGGATCCTTGCCCCCGGAGTACCCGTGGATGAAGGAGAAGAAAAGCATCAAGAGAAATCAGACTACTGCTGCTGCTGCTGCTGCGACCACGGCTGACTCCTCGCCACTCTACTTCTCCCCCCAAGGCAAGACATGATGATTAATAACCTCCATGCAAAAAGGCTCCTCGTTGTCTGAGGATTCCCCTCAACAAGGAGCTGCATTCCGGGCCTTGTGCAACGTGGGCGTCCCTTTAAGCCAATATAGGATTTTGATTTAAGCATGCTTAATCTCATCAAGTAACGCACTGACTTGTGATGCAGTGTAAGAGTGTTAATGTTTGACAGTAATGGAGAGTGATAGATTATTCTTACACGGGCCAGCAGCTGGCATGTTCATTAATCTTCACCCTCCGTCCTGTCCTGTCCACGCAGACCCATCATATTCTGCCTGGGGCCCATAAATCTTCCCAGTCCCGGTGCTTTCTTGCCACAAGTTTCACCCCATGGAGCTTGTTTTTCTCTCC
>NW_022280043.1:2253461-2268926 GCF_004355925.1 Anarrhichthys ocellatus
CATACACACACAACTGCATGTGTTTAATGTGTCTGATTAAAAATATAATCTTTGGTTTATTTCTTTAGGTTCACCAGAGGTGCCAGAAGTTCTTGTTGGAGGTGGAGGGGCATCCCGGAGGTTGAGGACCGCGTACACCAACACCCAACTTCTGGAGCTGGAGAAAGAGTTTCATTTCAACAAATACCTGTGCAGACCGAGGCGAGTGGAAATAGCTTCTCTGCTGGATTTAACTGAGAAGCAGGTGAAAGTGTGGTTTCAGAACAGGAGRATGAAGCACAAGAGGCAGACCCACTGCAAGGAGAACCGGGACAGTGAGGGGAAATACACGTGTCTGGACGACGGGCCGGAGGACGAGTTTGAGCAGGCGGTGGACAGCAGCGCAGCTGGGACGCTCCTGGAGAGGGAGAGCTATTTCCACCAAAATACCTTAACTTCACAACAGTGTCAGAACGGCCACAATGAGGAGAACCAAAGCCCGGCGGTTACGCCTTTGAACAGCAATGAGAAAAATCTGAAACATTTTCCTAACCCGGCACCCACTGTTGCTATCTGCGTGTCAACAATAGGCCCGGACAATGATCATTCCCCGGGCCTGGACGTTTCTTTGCAGGATTTCCACGTTTTCTCACCCTCCTCCTCTTTCTCACCAAGTTTGTCAGATTCGGCACAAAGTCCCCTGTCTTTATCATCCGAAACGTTTGACCTTTTCTCAGAAACATTCACAACAATCGAACTGCAAAACTTGAGCTACTGAAATATTTTAACATTTTTTATTTGAATTCAGAAACTTGTGTGCAGTTTTTGTAATCGGTTTTAGCGATAATAGATCTCATAAATAAGGTAAGTTAAAGCAAAAGCAACACAGCTATTTAGCCTATGGGTAGTTTATTCCATTAGGCTGCGAGAGGAGAGTTTATTTTTATATGGATTCGACTATAACTGAGCAGAATATTTTTCTTGAAATAAAACTTTGCATTGATTGGAAACAGCAGCGCTATTGTCTTATTTCACCGTGAGAAAGTTTGGAGAGCTTATTGATTGTAGGCCTTTAAAATAAAACATAAATATATAAAAATATCGGCCAGAGGAGAAATTAATTATGTTCATGCATAATTCATAATGCTGAATGTAGTTTCTCACAGTATTCAAATAAGGATATTATAAACTGTTTAATTTAAAAGCCACGGGATATTTTCTGAATTATAGTCTCCGTTAATATGTTCTTGTGAAGAAACTGTTGATTTTATAATCTCAAACTTCCCCTAACAAATAACCAAATATATGCAGTGAGCACAGCGCACTATGTGATACAATTAACATGCAAGTAAAAGAAATTAAAAAGAGTATTTGAAGCCCAGTTTTTGTTTTTTTTAATCTTTGTTTATTTTCATTGATTTAGTTGAAATCTTTTTTTTTTCAACGTGACCATGCTTCTGGTATACAAACCTCAGTGATTTATCAAATCAGAAAAAAAGCAGATTCATTGCCCCCTCATGTTGAAACCCAGAAAAAGAACATTTGCAGTGAGAGTTGCCTGCTAGGAGTCCCAGCCCAAAAGCTGTGACTTTTCTTGGCTCTCTAATTAAATTTTATTGCCTATAAAACTCACAGCACTGATGGTGCTTGTTTATAGCCTGATCCGCAGTATACAATACTTTTGAAATTTAGAATCGCGTTTTATACGCCATTATGTTTTTTCAAAACTTTTTATGATTTCAAATTATTTACGGTTAATTCAACAATTTAATAATACTTTTTTTTGCCCTAAATTGTTTCAAATGTTAATTTATATTGTTCTGTACTTGTAACACAGTAGCACAACAGACAGGTAAATAGCAAAATGTATTTATAGTATTTTTGTTTTAATGAAGGTTAATATGGACCAAATTGATTCCGTCCATGCGGCTAAAGGAATCCCTCACACCGACCAGTTGAGCCTCGGCTCGATGAAGCGCAGAGAAGCCACAATGTCACAGCCGTGGTGGCTGTTTTTTAATAGGATGCTGATATTAAATCTTTAGGGGCAATGGTCGATGAAAAGCCAGAGATTGTTCCAGGAACCACAAGATTAACAATCACGCTGATCAATTACTCTGACGAGAGTCTGCAGGCAACGTGATTCATTTATAGCCTCCGCATCTCAGGATTGTGCGGTTATACTTTGAGCCTCACAGCAATGATAAAAAAAAAAGGTGAAGCGAGGTGGTGAACTAATATTCCTACTGAGATATGGTACTAAATGATGGCGAATTGTGAACCTCTTGAAAATAGGTCGGAAAACTCTAAAAGGCAGGAGGCAGAGAGAAAGTCAGATTTGGTTTTGGTGCTGCTGAGCTCATTTTAAATAGTATGTTCACACTGTGTCAACATGTCAGTGTCTACAGAGTCTACAGGCTAGATTAACCACAAATACATGCTCAGTGTTTAAAAAAAGGGCAGTCCTTATTCCAAGGGCACACTCTATAGTCCCTTTTAATGAGCACGAAATAAAACGTGGGATACATCATGCTTTTTTTCCACATCCACTGATTTCACCATTACAAATTATTGCATAGTTAATCATCACATTCATGAATTTAATTATCGAATTTCTTTGTCATGTATGGTTACATGAAAGAGTTTGGTGACTTTGAGAAGCTTGGTCATCCAGTAAATCATAAACAGGTAATGAGTGAAAGGAGAGGAACCAATCACAAGGAGGAGATGAAGCTTTATGGGAAATAGGAAACAACACTGTGCCAGCAGATCCCTCCCTCCACACACACACACACACACACACACGCACACACAGGTCGAAGGTCAAGCTGGCTCTCCTTTCCGCTCCAAGCTGGGAGGAACTACTGCCAGGTCAGGAGGGGGTCAGGTTTTGAATGACCTCAGAGGATTTGTGGCTCATAAAGAATGTACCGGTTACTCAGATAACTCCTAACAGGAAGTCAGAGTGTGTGTGCAAATACAATAATATTCATGCAGAATATGATCTTAGCTGTGGAATGCAATCATCGCCAATCAGACTAAGACTTAAAGGGCTGGTGCTCCTTTTCTCAGGATGATTCTGAATTAACATCCATAACATTTTCACACTCAATCAAAGATATGAAGAAAAAGTGTGTAGAAAGAAGCATCACTGTTTTTCTGTATGAACTATCTTTGGATTTAAATCATCAAACCAACTTTTCCTCTCTGAGGAGCTGATAGACAAATAAAAATGGATGTTGTGTGGATGTTAAGTCTTTTCCAAAGCTGGACTGAAGCTAGAGTAAATAAAGTGTCTCATGGGGAAGAGTCTGTGTGTCTGGCAACACTGACAAACTCCATCCACCACCTGCAGCTAAAGTAAAAGCTAAAGCTTTTCATACAGCCCCTCCAGAGCTGCACTGACATTTCTGTCTCATTTCTCCACAACAACAGGCTATACAGTTCAAAGGCTCAGTCTTCAAACCTGGATTGGGTGATTCTTCCTGTCAAAAGATGACTAGTGAATAACGGACACCTTTGTAAACAATATGACGACCGGCTGCTTCACTGAATACACATGAGGCACAGGTTTCCCTTTATACAATTAGTGAGTTGTTATTTTGTTTTACTTGCACTGGTGCATTGATTGCATCAGACAGGATGGGACAATTGTATTTGTCATTGATTGTACAATAGAAACTGATTACAAACTGACTCGCAAATGAGATGCCAATGATGCAAATATTTAAAATGTGCAGTAATAAACCAATGCAGCAGAAGTTGCACAGGCTCCTTCAAACATCTATGTTGCTCAACGGCGAAAGAAAAACTTGCAAAGAACCCTGCAGAACAGTTTTATATAATTGCCAAAGCCTATTAATGATCCCTGTTTAGATTTACAATGTTGACATATTCATAAATCCAAAGTGCTTGCATCACTGTAAAAAAGACACTCACAAAATGTGTCCAGTGAGTCAGTCACAGTCTTAAGTGCCAGAGAAATATTATCTGGAATCAATCAAAATATGATCATGCGTTATCCGCTGACTTTATTAGTCTGTAAAGACTCGTCGCTCCATTAAAGCATCAACTCCCGTAATCAGTAGCAGACACAACTATATATGCACACACACACACACACACACACAACATCTGATGGAGTAATACACGCCAGTTTGGATGTTGAGTAAGGCAGTTTTCAGTGTTTATTTCTGCAGCGGAACTGTGTGGTCAGTTATAAATAATTAGCAGATTAACTTCCGTGTCCGTGAACTCACTGCTGCTTCCGTATCATGTGAAGTTCCCCTCGTTGGACGGTCCACTGCTGCCACGAACAAACTCTCATAACAATGCGTGCGACTCCCGAGGAGTTCACGACGCTGATTTCAGGTAAAACCTTCATAAGATAATGTTTGTTTGCCCACGCGGGTTGTTTTCCTTCTTCAGTGAGCGCTCGTGCCACAAAGTCTAGCTTTTAAGAGACCCTTTCGTAAAGAAAAAGAGGAAGCGCAGACTCTGTACGACTAAGCACCACAGAACTGCTGCTATTTCATTCATGCTGATGAGTTTTAGACAATGCACGCCAAAGCTACAAACTCATGTATTGTGCTTTTGAAAGGGAATATGATCTCTGGCAGTAGTGGGCAATTTGGCTGCAAAAAAGAAAACGTCACAATCAGTATGTGGTGATTATGAATGTTTTACCTGGTGTGTGTTTTTTTTTTTTTTTGCATCTAGACCTAGAATATTTTCTCTCCGATGGATTAAAAGGGGAAAATCTAAGCAAGAAGGCAAAAGAGAAGAGGGACGCCTTCATCAAGCGGATTAAAGAGGTCAAGTTGGGGTAGGTTGTCTGTTTGCATATACATCAGATAGTGGTTTTGAAGATCCTAATGCAAAACATGATAATTGTTAACACCAATTTACTGTTTCCCCCAACAGTTTCCCACACGATTTCAAGGACAAAAGTGAGTGTTGGTTTTCAACTTTACTTAATATACCAGTGGTTCCCAACCTGGGAGTCGGGACCCACACAAGAGGTCACAGCATGAAAAACAGTCTGAAAAGGGGAAATCACTCTTCAAATACAATGCTCACACCTGATACAATTGCACAACAGGTTGGGACTCGCTGTGTTACAATATAACATGTACCGTAACTACACTTAACTGCACTTTTTGTGTACTCTAGGTGGAGATGACTCCGATGATGAGGAGGAAGTTGACAGCAACAACGATGGAGGGTCACTGCAGTCAGAGCGCGCCGACAAGGATGAAGATGCTTTTGACGGTAAGCCACAAGCACTTACCAGACGTCCAAAAAGTTGACTTCCTAACAAGCTTTGGATTAAATGATTGAAAATTGCATCTCAGCATGAAAATATACACATTTGGGTCTGCTCCTTGGAGAAAGTGACTTTGAGTGGCACAATGAGGGAGGCATTCCAACTGTAACTTGGCAACATACTTGGGAAGCAATTTGGGAGGCACAACAGCTACTCCCACCACCTCTTTCACCCCAGTGCTTTGACAGGCTTTATTGCTCTCAGCCACAATCTGGGGACTGAACATTACTGCCATGGTTGTAGTTTGAGAAAAAACATGCCTCGATATATACAGTAGCTTTAACCTTGTATGCTCCATCATGGAAATATACAAGATTTTGTATTTACTTGTATCAGGGAAATCCTTGTGAAGTGGCTATTAGGGGTCTGGGGTTTATGGTCTGCAGGCAGCTGCCAGTTTTATGGCTGCTCTTTCACACAAAGCAACTTTGACACAGCAGTTGAACATTTGCATTGAAGTTGCACGCTGCAAGGGGAATCTCCTCCAGGGAGAAGCAAAATATTGCTGAGTGGAGCTTCCATGGCTTTTACTACTTATTTAAACATCAGTCAAACGTACATGTGATGAACTAAATACACGACGTTAGTCAGAAACCCATTTGTTCATGTTTAACATTTTTAAAACAAATGTAATTTTCACTTTTACATATTGAAAACACTTCTCTTCACCAGGTGGCCATCAGTCCCCACCTGTGGCGGCTCAGGACCTGACATCTGTCTTTAAAGCGGGATACCTTGAGAAGCACAGAAAGGGTGGGTGCTTTGATGATTAGACGCCTATAATGGAGACGATGTCGACACTCCGTAAGCTCCGAGCCCCAAAAGAAAGATTGATGTTTTGTTTTCACTTTCAAGGTCCTCTTCAGGGATGTGAACAAAAAGCAGGCTATTAACTGTGTAAAGGCAAAACATGTCAGCTCCACCTACACCCAGGATATCACATGATCTAACAACCAGAATCCCTTTGCCATTTTCACATTTTTTGCAACATACAGCTCTGATTGCCCCCTAAATAAACCAGACAATGAACTATCTCTTCTATGTTGAGATGATTGTTGGTTGTCCTTCCCCAGATCACAGTTTTTTTGGCACCGAGTGGCAGAAGAGATGGTGCTCTCTAAGTCATCATACCTTCTACTATTATGGCAGTGAAAAAGGTACTTTTTGAAGTGGATGGATATTTGGCATTATGCTTTTGTAAGTGACATTGCAGTTGTTGTATCTGAACCATTAATGATGATGTTTTCATTTCCTGTAACCAGACAAGCAGCAGAAGGGGGAGTTCAGTATCGATGGGTACACTGTCCAAATGAACAGCACCTTACGGAAAGACTCAAAGAAAGACTGTTGCTTTGAAGTAACGGCTCCAGACAAGCGAGTCTATCAGGTGCGCTCGTCTCTTGGTGATGATTTGAGTCACTGCTGTTCTAAGTGTGCTTCCTAATTGAAAAACAAATGTGGACTTGAGATGTGCCATGTTTAAAACTTGGCAAGGCATGTGTGTACATGAACTTCATTAACTCGTTATTCTTAAAAAGCTATTCATTCATTTGACACTGCTGCCTTTGCAGTGGCTCAACCTGACGCGCATATTTAAAAAGTCTAAATGAGTGTTTCTAACATTCAGGCTCTTCCATGCGGAACATTTTACTATGCATAAATGCAGTATTATTTGTTTATGTTAATTGATATATGTAGAACTGCATATTGCACTGACTGCAGTTTTCATTTCTCTTCTCTTTCATCATAGTTCTGTGCGTCATCGCCGAAAGAGGCGGAGGAATGGGTGAAACAGATAGACTTTGTTTTGAGAGGTTTGAACTGTTTCAATCATAAGAAAAACTCATTTTTTATGCTCTATAACTTTAGAAACTGCAACATTTGTTTCTTAATGAATTAAAAAACTAAAAATCAAAAACGTTCTCTATTACTATCAAGTACTGTGTGCGTGTGTGTAGTATAAGTATAAGTCGAGTTTTTGTGTGTATAAGTCAAATGTACTATTTCCTGTTTGTAGATATGACGGGAATCATCCCAGAAGATGAAGAGGAGGAACAGGAAGTGTACGACGATGTTGGACCCATGGAAGATATAGCTGAGTCTGAGCTGATCGATGAAGACATCTATGAAGTGCTCCCAGGTCCGACCACGCGTCGTATCACTGTGACGATCTCTGTTGTCCTTCAGAACGTGAACAAATTGCATGCATCTCTTTCATATTGTTTAAAAAATGCTAATATCCATTTCTCTGCCCACTACTTCGACAGGTAACCATAACCCTTAATTCATAGCACACACTCATCCATCAATATCTTGTCTTGATTCTCCAGAGGATGACATGCCCGCTCCAGCAAAGCCTCCTCCAAAGTTGGAGCCAGCCGCGAAACCTGCTCCTCCTGCTTCAGGTACAAAGCACAGACATTTGTGTTTGTTCTGCCCAGATATGAGTGGTATGTTTAGTTTGTGGATTAGAGTGTAGTGAGTTTCACTACATAGACAGAAGACACAATGGAACTGTGATCCACAAGTTAACATTCTGTCACTTATAATTCAACCTTCTAAGCTGCGGTTAGGAAGAAGTGACATTTAAAGAGGAAGTTTCTGTGAAAATGAAAGTTAACACAATGCTGGAAATAACTGTTAGCTGGCCAACTTCCTTTTGCAGTAAGTGACGTATTAAAGTTGTGTAAGTGCAAAAATAACATGCCATCTGTCTATCTACTTTATCTATTTAAACTTTCCCACAACATTAACACACACTGAGGGTTTCCTGGAAACAGGAAATGGTCCCACTTAACATTAACTACCAAGAACCTAGTGTCCTGATTCCTACTACTGTGTACAGCCTACTATAATGTTATGTTTTTGGTTTGCAGTATTTCTATTTTCTGCAGTTGGTAAAACAAAAAATATTTACTATTTCATACTAACAGAAAATTATGGAATACATATGATGTGCAAAGGCAAACAACTTGTGGCTTTACAGTACAGCTAAAACGAATGATTTTTTGTCATTATCGATAAATAATTTAATTAATTTTTAATAAATAATTAAAAAAATAATCATAAAAAATGTCAATCACAGTTAAGAAAAAGGTGACATCTTTGAAATAACAGTTTTGTCTGACCCACAGTCCCAACTCCAAAGAGATTCAGTTTAATTTATATAAAACCGAGAAAAGCAGCAAATCCTCACAATGGAAAGGCAAATACGCTTTTGCTTGAAAAATGTCTCGATGAATCGTTTGTCAATCAAATAATCAACTAATCGTCTTCTTTACAATGTCACTGCAAATGAATCCAGACCGGGACAAAGCTATATATTTTTTGTATATGTTTTCTGAGGTGTTCCAGGAGTGTTTCAGCCTATGTATTGAAGGCTGGGAGATGGTCTTGAGCTATGGCGCATACGGAGTGTAACTGGAGCTGAGATGATGGAGGGTTACGCTTAAATGGATGGCGGCAGATATACAGTATACCGTTTTCAAATATGAAGCATTTGTTTATGGTCTTTTATGTAAGATCTTTTTCAATCATTGCAGAATGGTAATCCTCACCCATAAAGTAGGCTGCTGTGGCACACTCCCTGCAAACGCCTCGATGAAATCATCCTCATGTTCTGTAATGGTGCGCAAGCTAGTGAGCCTTCCAGCAACTGCAGACCTGATTTGACTGCATGCATGTGTTTCACCTCAATGAAGTGACTCATTATGAAACCTTGACCCTCCTTGGAGATGTTTAGTCTCCATCCAAAGTTTTTGTAGTCTGCACACTGTTTTGAGTGTACATTTTGTCCCTTTGCCAGTGTGAACATACTCAAAACCTAGTAGGTAGTATGAACTTGGCATACAGCTGTTGTCTGCCTCCAGTTCTATTTTAGGCTCTCCACTGCCTCCTGTTGGTTTTGCTGCACACAAACAATCACTGCTGCGTCTGACATGTGCACTTATTGTTGTCACTCGCAGTAGAAAATATCGCACCTAATCTGTTGTTCCGCTTTTCCATGCAGTTGATAAAAGCAAAGACTACCCCAACTTCTACCAGGGCTTATGGGACTGTGCGGGGGGCCACCCAGATGAGTTGTCCTTCAGGCGTGGAGATTCCATCTACATACTGAGCAAGGTATGGTCAGGGGTAAAACATTGATTTGTCCCTTAATGAGTGTTTTCTTGATGCCTAGTGAAACCAGGATGAACTCAAACCCAACAGTGAAGCAAAAGTTATGAGATGGGGTTTGTATTCGGAGTGGTTCTACTGGCCTCAGACCACCTAAAGTGAGTGTTTTTTTAGGCCCTCAGAGGAACCGACTATTCATATTCTTTACCGGCAGCACCTGGCCCACCGCCTGGAGGTGGACGACTGATGGTAAAGAGGCAGACTGCGCTAGTGGCTCTCTCCCTGGCACAGTGACGGGGATTAGTTGTGTCACAACGGAAACTGTTTTAGTGCTGCTGGCGGAGGCTGAGCTCAGCTGGCACACAGCGCCATTCCATCACTTCCATCTGCACTGTTTCAGCACGTTGCGGCTGCTGCCATGCCAGGCGGTGAGCAGCCCTCAGCCCACACACCTCTCAGACATCTCTCTCACCTCGCCAAATAGGAATGTGTGTTCTCAGGAAACCCAGGCTCAGTCCGGCACTCTATTTCAGAGCAGGTGAGGACGTGTAGTGGACGCAGAATTTCCGAGGCTTGTCAGCTAGCTGTGGGTGCCAGGTATTGAGAACTGAGGAGGTTTTTTGCCTTTTATTATGTAACTAAACAGGAGTCCTTTTGTGCTTCAGTAGTTTATATGAAACTGGAATTTGATTTTGATGTGATACATTTAACAAGCTTTTTTTCACTGCAAATAAGTCAAGGAATTCTATACTCTACAGATGCATGTAGACCCTTGTGGTTTGTGTGAAGAAAAAAAAAAGGTGTGACATGCGCTCCATCTAGACTGGCTATATTTCCTGTCTGGTTTGTTTTCTATGAAGCATGAAGTCAACTGAGACAACTGTTGTCAGCTGGCCAGATCCTTTGCCAAATTCAAGTCTGCCATCTAGTGGTATGTAAAAGCCATGAAGATTTGAAAATCGTGACAGCTCCAGTTTTTATGTAAAAACCTAAATTATAATTTTGACTAATAATTACATTTCTTTTTCAGTCAGGAGCATAGGGCGTAGGCTGTAAGAACAATATATTTTCATTATTGATGACTCAGTTTTTTCTGATTTATCAATTAAATGCTTCGTTTTTAAAATGTCAGAAAATAGTGGAAAATACCCACCAACATTTGCCAGAGCGTCAGCTGACATCTTTAGATTTTTTTTTTTTTTGACTGACCAACTGTACAACATCTAGATAAAAAGGCATCAAATGTTCCCAGTCAAGAAGCCCAGATGTTCAGCTTTTTTGTTTGAAAAATGACGAGAGCAAATACAATGGATCATCAAAATTTTTACTCTTTTGTAAAAATTGAATTGATTCAGCACTAATTGCAGGGAACAAATGCACAAAGCAGACAGACACCATCTATACTCATCGGCCAAATGCCCGTTTATGACTCCTTCTTCGTGTGTGAAGAAGAACCAAGAGTTAAGTTGCCCTTTCACTCAGACTGGGAGTGCCATTAGCTGAAACCTTGGTGTTGGGGGTTGTGGCCTGCTGCGAGGGCAATGACCATAAAACCTGTCTGGACTGCAGCAGCCAGCTGCAGCTTAAGGGACAGTCGACTCCTTTCCCCCCCCCCCCCCCGCCCCCCCCCCAATCTACTTTCCCCCCTCTACCCTGTGTCCCTCCCCCATTCCAGAGGCCAGAAATGGCTGTAGTGTTACAGCTGCGAGACCCCCCATTCAGGACCTGGGTGTTGACTATAGGGCTTGACTGGGAGTGAGGGAGAGTGTGTTGTCCGAATATGCTGCACCACCCCCCTCGTCCCTCCCAAGTCACAGCACATAAAACAAATCAAGAGACGTAACATCTCACTTAACTGAAGTGGCTGGATGGGTTGATAAAAAGTAAACACTGTCCAAACATGTTACTGCCGTTGTTATCGTGCCTGCACATCTTTTCACCTCATCACTTGTCGTACAGTTTGTGCTTATAAACTGATGCATCAGCTGTGGAGCGGTTCATTTGGCATAAGTAATTACATCATGGGACAGTCCAGTTGTGTGGTAATGTGTGCTTTGTCACAGTGTGTGGTGTCATTAGTCTTCCACAGCTCCGTCTATATGTTCTCATGCTGTGTGCCGCACTCACTCGAGCACAACTTATTTGCGAGGCAGAACTACACAATGAGGTGTTGCGTTTTTTCAAAGGCTAGCTGCAGGAAGTCATAACGTGCACTCGCGCCCTGGCTCTCTTACACACACCTTATGTCAATCTGCTATATTATCCCTCGGGGGCTTGTGAAATGTCATTTTAATCATGAGACACATTAATTATTTTTTTCATTTTTTTTGTGATGTTTGATTTGCTGTTGAGAATTAAGATCTACTAAATTACTTTTTACTGTATTCATGTCCTGTGTATAAATATTTGACATGGACAGTGAGTCAAGCGCCTTTTTATCTGACGTGATGAATGGGCCATCTCCACACAACGGTCAGTGCTAGCCATAACTATTGTGATGTTCTTGTGTCTAATCCTACCATAAGATCACTTGCATCCATTACTCTCTCCTGGGAATAACTGGACACAGATGTGGTCCCTCCTCGTCCCCGAGTTTTGGCATAGATTTGAAACACTGTGCGGGTTCCTCTTCCTTCAACCTTGTTAGTACATGAGCCCCAGTGCTGATTCATGGGAAGGCTTTGATGTGAGGTCAGGCTCTGTGTGTGTGTGTGTGTGTGTGTGTGTGTGTGTGTGAGAGTGAGTGAGTGAGTGTGAGAGAGAGAGAGACTCTCTCCTCTTGTGTCAGATCTCCCCTCACAGTGTTCCCCTCGCATCTCAGCATGCTGACAGCCATTTGGAGCTATTACTTGTCATGCTTTGACAGATTTATGTGTGATGTGTTCTATGCACACTGAGGTTTTTGTGTGGCGGATGTGTGTGCAGTCTCAAAGGCGATGGCGGGTAGAGAGGCAGGACAGGGAACAGGAGATGTGAAGTTGTTGATGGGATGGAGGTGAGAGTAAAAAGAAAACAAAGGAGATTTTGTAAATAACTGCTGCTCTATGGAGCTTTCCCATCAGACAACATTTAATAATTTTAAGATAAACCTCAGCTCTGTGGTGTGATGATAAATGGCGACTACATTAATTAAAAGTAGGGCTGCCCCCTCTTAGTTGACTAATTGATTCTTTTGGTGTTAGTTGACTAAGATTTCTTCAGCTGAATAGCCATTTCTAATGATTGTTTTTCAAGATCTGTCAATTAAATCAACGAATCGATTACTATATAAGATCGTATGAGTGTTAGTCGACTTAGAATTTCTTCAGTTGAGGACAGCCATGATTAGAAATGACGAGGAGACGTGGACTCACTCTTATCATCTTCCATTCGGTCCTGTTTCAGGAGTACCAGAGCTTTGGCTGGTGGGTCGGAGAGAAGAATGGAACAGTAGGAATCGTCCCCAAAGACTTCCTGATGGAGCTTTACGCCCTATAAATACACCTCATGTAAGTTGCTCAGACCTCATGACTGCAGTGAACAAGGCTCTTACATTTGTTTTAGGATCAAAATGTATATCTGAATTCAACCCATTTGACCTAACAGGTACTTTGTGTAATTTCCAGGATCATTCCCTCCCGTATCAACTGTAGAAGACTGATGATTGGATGAAAAGATTTTCCTATGACTGAAATACATATTTAGGAGTATTTTTCTACAGTATCTGCATGTTGCACTGCTTGTTTGTATTTGTTTCCTATCCAAGATACAGTTATTCCACACTATTTCACTCACTGCTTTTGGCAAATTTGAAATTTTGCAAATGGTTAAAAAATTAAAGATTTAAACATATCTGTTGTTTCAGAGCATTTCTTTTAATTATTGTTATTTAACCTGCGATTTAAGCCACAAGGTGGCAATAGAGTCTCTTCAAAGGTCATAGATTACTGCCTCTGTAGCAGAGATGCTCAAGGCAGAAATGTCATACACAAGTTTTTAAATTATGTTTGCAGACTGAATTAACATTAACAATTGACAAGAGACAGGAAGAACGTTAACAGCAGAAATTAATGAAAAAACCAATGCGATGGAGATTTGTCTAAGTATTTTCTTGGGAAATAAACCATTAACATGCGAATAGACATAAGGAAAAAGTGCATTTGTCAATAATATTCAACCCAATGGAATCACATTTTCTCTTTGTAATTCTCTGCAGTTAACATCAGGCTACTGTCAATATCAAATCCTGCATGCACACCAAACATGTACACAACTCCCTGGATAAATGAAAAAAATATTAATTTATTTTTAAAAATTAGTTTATTTATCTGGTCAGCACTTTTGTTCCAAGCTTGAAAGGGACAGTTTTTTTATGACACCTGAGAGACCTTGCTGGGTGGAGGATCACAGCGAGCAGATGGTTGGCTGTGCTGCTTGTACACTAATAAGACAGCCACCCACACAAATAGCAGGGATGCTTATCACCCTCTGAGGGGCTGTTTGACAGCAGGCGAGGTGGTGTTAGCCAGGCAAATCCCTCCGAGGTTACATACATACTGTACATATCTTTTTACAGCCTCCTCACTGAAATACCAAAGTTTTAAAACAATTTTATCTGTCGGGGTAATCTGCTCCTTTTTGGTTTGCTTTGGACAAAAGGGGCCTTGTCAAGGTTTTCTCAAGGTTGTGAGAAAATGTGAAGGAAAATGTGTTCATTAACCAATAACTCACTGTATCTTTCTTTCCCTCTTCCCACTATTTTTTCCTTGCTCCTGTCTCTCTGTTTTGTTCCTGTTGAGTGATGAGCTAGTCCTCTGTCCGCTGGGTGACATTCAAAGCCAACATAAATCCTGCTCTTTACGGTACAGTGCGGCGATAAAGCCTCTCTGCTAATTGGAGATGTAATGAATTACCATAATTAGTTATTGAATATACTACATTGAATATAGAGAAGAAATGCCTAATTTTAGGGGAGGAAAGTGATGTAGTGAAACAACGGGATATTCAGAGAGTGGTGATCAGACAAAAAAAATGAGTGACAATGGCTGAGCGTGTTATTCCATCATTTAGGTAGATTATTAACACTTAAAACATGTTTTGGTGCTGAAGTTGAGTTGCTGATTTAATACATAAACACAAATATTTCTTTACTGCTGACTTGGTATTTCCCCCTAAGAGTCCTCCTTTTAATGTTAGGCTATGGGTTAGGTTGCCAAAGGCAAGTAAGGCTAAAAATTGCCTCTCATTTTATGTGCCAATAAAGGATTTCCTTAATGGATGTCAACTACACCCCCATCCCCCTCCGTTAGATTTGGACAGCCATATCTGCAAATATACAGGTTCTTTTATTGCAATTTAACATCAAGATATAATGTTTCATAGATAAATGCCACCGTGCCATTAATCTAGTGAGCACTAAATTACACTAATGATACCAGAATATCTCTAATTAATACAAGCAACCATAAAGATACATTTTTACTGGTCAAATATATATAGAGCTGCTGAGTAATAATAAATACAATTTGATTTGCTGAGAAAGATGATGGAAATATAAAACAAAATTTCCCGACAGGACAGAATACATTCGTAGTCATTTTTTAGAGACAATTCATACATCATGGCTCATGTATATCATTCTTACGCAGCCAACTCAAATTTATACTTCAAATAAGCAATATTCCCATACCTCTGTTAATGCATGCCTTCTGGGTAAACAACTCAGGACATTATTGGTACACTACACTAATATCCCCCTGCTAACACTGATAGATGCTCATCCTTGTTGAGTATTATCGTATACCATCACCATTTCATACCATCACCTCTAGGGTTGGTGAGAAGGCTAAAGACTTGATCTATACTACTTTAGAGAGGTAATCTTGATCAAGCTGTCAGCGGTTTCTGCTGCTCTTTAACCGGGTCATTCAGCCGTAGATCACACCACAGCTCCATGTAGAGTTTCTGTCAGGAATAACACTGCCTTATTTATGTGGTATCCACTGGCATTTTGCAGGAAATGTATTACCTCTCCAACTTGCCCTCTGTCAGCATTCCATTAAAGC
>NW_022280043.1:2269026-2292346 GCF_004355925.1 Anarrhichthys ocellatus
CCCCCCCCCCCCCCCCCCCGGCCTAAATCTTAAAATCTGATATAGACACTTTTTAAATGCAAGTCACTCTTAATTGAGGTCAGTTTCTGTTAGCATAACTCATGGCAGCTGACAAATTAAGGTTTCCTCAGCTGGCTTACGACATTGTGCGAAGAAGACATGATGTATTTAAAGTGAAAGCTAACGAACATCATGACAGGTTTGAGGCAATTTGAGGCTAAGATTTTCATGCCTTTCAGTGATTTTTCAATATATAATGTGTAATATTATGAGCCGAAAACCATGGTTAGTGGCAGGCCAGTAAATATGGGTCTAGACAGGTCATTTATTACGACCACCACACCCACCTCTCTCACACATGTTAGGAGTGTCTGCTCTTCCTTCTTGTTAATTGCCCTCAGCAAGCTGCAGACAGTAATGTCTCAGGAGCTGGATGGGAAACACATGGGGCTCCAAGTCCAGTTTCTGGCCTTGAAAACAACACCATCCCCTAAGAGGATGTTACGTTGAACACCATCATGTCACAGCCGATACTTTAATTTGATGAAACTGTTGTTGTTACCTCTCTCACATACTATATGCATCACTGCTACAAACAGGTCTCATGTCCCAGAGTGTGGGGTCGGCGGTCCAGGCTGTCACGGGCTGGGTAGAGCTATGTGCTGACATGTCATTCAGGATAAATCAGACTTATCAAAGTGACAGGTGTTTGTTCACCTGCTATAAACATATCCCACGCCCTCGCGGATTATTTACAAGGCTTCAGCCTCCGTACTCTGGCCCTGTTTACTCTCTAGCTGTGGCTCTAATATCAGGCCAGCGCTCTGCCACTGATTTACTCTGCTAGTTAGTGAGGTGAGTAATGACCCTGGTTGGTCTGGGAGGATAGTTTGTAATCAGAGGAGGTCAGAGATGTTAGAGATGCTCTAACTGTAATTATAGCCCTTTCCACACTGTACCTCTTACACCTCTCTGCAGCTGACTGCCAATCCAGTGTAAACTGATTCCTACATGGTTGTACCTCACATTCTGGTTGAGGTCCTTGAGCCAGAGCTAATTTGGGGCCAAGGCAGGCCGGAGCAGAGTGACCATGCTGATGGGCTGGACAGAATAACATCATCAGGGTTACTATTGACGACACCAATGCTCAGTATTATATCAGTATTTTCTTTTAACAACCAGAGGAGTTTACACGCTCCAATTACACAGAACATTCACATGCTGAGTTTTAAAGCCTCCAAATTCTTAAATCGGACCGTTTTAGGCCAAAAACTCAAATCAAAGGCATTTCATATTTCTCCGTATGTGGGGCAGGCTTTGAAAAAGCATTCGGGCAGTTGTGTAGGGGGAGAGAACATTTTCAGAATATAGTCGAACACTTTAATGGATAAACAAAATGTGGGTGAAAAGAAGATTTAGGTAAGGACCTTAGTCCAAATCATCACTGCCTTGGTTGTGGTTGAATGCCAAATAGTATTTGTCAACCACCTGTATAACGTATTATATACTGTATCTATATTTAATTTCCCTGTTGGTTTGACTCACCTTTGCATTGTTCCTTTTCTCAGTACAGTTTTTCTGTGGCAGAGATTGTCATGAATGTTTCCCTGCAGGTACTGTAAATCATGTTGCAGTTTTAACTGATGCACTTGCAGTTCTCTCAGGGATGATTTGGCCTCGGCATGCAGGACATTTTCTCATGTTACATTAAAAACTTACTGTGTGTCGATAGCCTTGTCATACTGCTGACAGTTGCTCCTGCTTCAAACTAACAAATCTGACCTACACCTACGAGGCATTGTTAGAAACTGTAACTGTACAAGTTGATTTTGAGATTTGAATTGAAGACATTTAAATCATGTTTCTACTAAAACCAACTGGCTGCACCAGTGATGATTGATTATAAGGGGTGAAGTCATGTATTTTGAACCAACACGTATTTTGCATTTTAAATGTTTTGTAATTTAGATCACGTTGTAGATACTTGTTTTCAATTTGACATTAAAGAATAACTTTCTGTTAATCAGTGTAAAAATAACCCACAATAAATGTAATCTAATTCAAATTTGTAAAACAATAAAACATGGAAACTTCCAGGGGACCTAAATACTTTTTATAAACACTGTACTTAAACTTGCCTTACCTGACCGGCTAATGCTCATATTCGTGGCTTACGGGTGAGAAAATGTGAAGATAATGGGCTGAATGTGATAAATATGATGATGTTGCCTATATGTTACCAAAATAATCTAAGATCAAAGATCCACACTCACACTATGTGATGGCACCTAGACCAGCCCTATTTGCTGAAGAAGACCAAGCGGGTCGATAGATCCAAAAGCTAGAAGACCTTTGAGTTCGGATTGTTTTGTTTAACCACATCTGAAGAACTTCCAGCATTCTGGTTTACCAGTCCACATAATTTCACGTGCATATTACTGAATATGACATGAGCCCTATTAACATACCATGAATGATAATCATGTGAATTTAGGATACTCATTACATATGTATTACATGAATAGCAGGTGGGGTAATTTGAGTAATTTGTGGCGTTATGCAGACACTGGGATGATAGACGGGGTCTGGAGAAGACAAGCTAAGCCAGCCAGTGGATCTACTGCAGAGTAAGGAGAATTTAGGCTGATCATAAAAGATTTCTTCTTGCCTCTTATTTCACTTGGACATTTTTATGTTTTTTTTATTTTCTACCTCATTGCAGCCGTGAGCTGCCTGCTGATTTACACACACTGGCAGCGAAGCACAGAGGCCTCCAGAGACGGTGCCCTCTACCCCTCCATTCTTTCCCTCCCTTGTTTCTTCACCTTCTATTGTCCTCTCACTGCCACCACGCGGGCGTCTCTGCATCCACGGACTGGGTCTGACCAAAGAGCTCCCCCTGACCTGACTCCTCATCTCTAAGAAGACGTTAGTCTGGAGGGTTTGTTATTCACACATGTTCCCGTGACACAAATTCATATAAGGATGAGCAAAAGGCATCATAGACACTAAAGGTAGCTGACACCACGCACATCTTATGAGTTCTTACACTCTTGTATGAGCTCATTAGTAACCTTATGGATCCTGTTTGTACAATATACACGTGTTTTAGCATGGATTAAAGAATATTTGTGAGTATAAACGCAGACGTTATTTTAACTCAAGGCCCTTCCTTCTCCATCTGTTTGTACGCTCCAAAGGAAACATGTTTGATATTACACACCGTATTATTTCAGGAAATTATGAAGCAGTGATCTCAATTTCCCTGTTCCCCCTCAGGCCCATGTGTTCAATGCAGAAGAGCTTGGTTTCACGCTGATCAGCCCTGATTCCAGGAGACATGAAGTTGTTGCTGGCCTTGGTACAGTGATCCCGCCCGTTCCCAGTAATTGCTACAACCCTGCACCAAAAGGCTACAGCATGTGGAGGGGAAAAAGCAGGTATACTGTACACCGTGCAGAACCGAGGAAAGATACCGGGGTTGTTGGGTTTGATGAATGATGGATAGCTCTTAAGTCAGCTCGTCTCCATCTGACCATTGAGTGATGAAGAAAAATGTTTCAGCCTTGAGAAAAAGTATTTTTCCACCATATTCTGAACACACACAAAGACAAAAAGCCACAAGGACAGATCTGAAAATAATTGTTGGGAATTTTTGTGGCCCTCAGTAAATCAGCGCTCAGTATTGGCATGAAATGTGGGAGACCTTGAAAAATGTTCAGATACGAGGCGTATGTCATTAACAATTCAATTAACCCCAGACTTCCAGATCATTTACCTTGCTCCGTCTCTTGCCCCTGGTGAATTTGATTGTCTGGCTGTAAAACAAGCTACACATCAGTATCTCCAGCCTGTGCTGTTATCACATGACTGTTGTTTGTGTATAACTCTGGCATCATTCCTTTAGCTCTCATCCCCTATCTATTGGCAGTGCAGCTGGGCTTCTCTGATATTGACTCATCCTGGTTCCAGTTGCAGGCAAAGAGATTTAATATCTCAAGTGGTGCTGAACTCCTATTGCTACTAATGGATTCTGTATAATGTGGCACTTAAAATGCATGAGCAGCTTCTGATTTATCTGTAATTTGCCTCCACTGGAGCATATCACCCTCAATACTTCCATTTGTTTTTGGCTCTGGGCAGTCTGTTCAGTAAACGAACCCTGATTGGGATTTCATATTGTTACATTCAAATTTGACAATTTGGTTCATTCCAAAGTATAAAATAGGTAAAAAGGATTTTTGTTTTTTTGTGATTCTGTTTTAATTACTCAACAGAGGGAAAAGAAAGTCAAGCATGAGATCACAGACATGAGGTGGGGTTTGTTTGAGCTGTCGCTGCAGAAAGACATGCTGACTTGGTCAGAGGCAGATGGGCACCTCCCAGAGGAGCCATTTTCCTTTCTACTGCTTTATGTGTCAAACAATAAGCATACTAATTAGATTAAACTGAGATAAAGCATTTGTGGAAATAATTAAAACGTGATTTCGATCTTGTACATTTCTGAATAATTGTGGTTACGTTCAGCTAAAAACTAGCCCTGAAACAGAGTGATATCACTCGCTCCCAACATTTTCACGCCATTTGACCTCTCTGGGGTCACACAACATGGAGCAGAGAGCTGTTAGCCAATCGATCTGATGGGTTTAAATGTGTCAGTGCTGTCATGGCAGCAGAGCTGCACTGACAGGCTAGGCTACAGTGGCTCAAGGTTAACAGCCAGTGGACCAGAGTCACAGACCATTAAAAGCAGAGTCAATAGGCTACTCCTGGACAGGTCGGACCGAAACAAGTAATGTAAACGTTTCAATCCACAGGACTAAGCAACAAACAAAGCTTTTATGATGCAGTGACCTATTTGCACCATGTGCTAAGCCATGTTTACCTTGCATGGCAACTGGATCCTGGGGTAACTTGACGAATCAGTAAACATTTAGCCTTCTGACTGCTACACAGTTGATTTGTGCAGGCCACATTGTAGGCTTATTGAGTAGTTACATGTCAATTTGCTCCCTAACCAAATGAAAACAAAAGTCACATGAAAAGTTCCTGATAAAAAAAAAATAGAAGATAAATATTTGGCTACAACAGAGAAGGAGTTGCAGGCGTGTCTGCGCCCACAGGAGGCCAGGAATCCAGAGAAAGGACCCCGCTCTCCGGAAACTATACGTTACAAATGTTTGCGTTCACGGGCCGGAACTAACACTTCAAGACAGCACAATCAAATAAAGGATCAAATATGAGGGGTGGTTATAATTAGCATTATTGTAACTCAGCAAAGCTAAAAAGAACAAAAAAAAGTGGCGAGCTAAGTGACACACCATTGATGTTTGTGGCATGCAGGGGCACGCTGGGTCCGGCTAACATGCTAAATGCTAACATGCTCCGATTCACTGAAGAGCGGTTTACCTTTAGTGAGGCGAGGACTTGCTGCTGTTTAAGATAGTTATCATCAGAGAGTTGACTGGTTATAGTGGGTCCAGAGAGGCTGCTTGGATGCTGTACTTTTTACATTAGCTTCAGGGTTGTAATGTTGCTTATTTAAAGGATCACTACTGAGATCAGGAGTCTCCCCAACACACCACTCTCAGAAAATGTTTACCAGAAACCAAATTTAAAATCTCTTAGATGTTTCTTGGAATTTGTAATTGTTTATTTATTAAGTGAACTGTTCTTTCATTCTTTCTGTAAAATGTATTTAAAGGAGTCTAAAGGAGAGTCTTCAATTGAAATTGTTTTGTTACGACTCAGTGGTAAAACGGGCTTGGCATTCCATTTGCACACATTTGTGTATAAAACGCCTGTACTTCAACAATTCAGGTGTGTTTTCTGAATGTATTAGAGGCATAAACCTCTTTTGAATATCTAGCTAAAGCAAACATCTGCAGCGCTGACAGCCTCGGTGTTTGAAGCCATGCAGGGTAATGCTGTCCCACACAGTTAAGCACTGTCAAAGACAACACATGCATATACTGCATTAGCATATCGGGACATGCATGAGCACACATGTACACCCACACATCTTCAGGCAAAATGCCACCCCCCCTCCCCACACCCAATTTGAGTTGGTGGGCTGTCCTACTGTCCAAACTGTTCTTCTGCTCAGAGCAGGTCTGAGGTGCTGTCACCTCTCCATTCTCTCCAGCACAAGCCTATTCTCTGCTCTGAATTTATAATGAATATCACCACCGCTGCAGAGAGACAAAGCTAATCTAATTAGCTGTGCAGATATATCAGCCTGCCGTCACTCTGTTTAGTGGTCATTACCTCTGCATAAGCATGGTGCTGCTCACCGCAGGAGCACATATGTATTCAGCACACGCACACAGATAAATGTGACTGTAGTGAACAGACTCATGCAAGTATAGCGAGAGAGAGACAGGTAGAAAAGGTGACTTGTCAGTGCAGCTGGCATTTTGTTCAGCAGGGAGCAATGTAGCCTGTCTCCTTGGTGGCCCTCTCAGACAGGAGCGAGTCCATTGGGATCCAACAGGACCTCCTACCAGCCACACACCTGACAGGGGGGCTGTCTGAAAGCTCTGCAGAGACCCTATTATACATCATACTGCGAAGCCCTGCAGTGGCCACTTTATTAGGAGGGGGAGGTCAGCCACAGAGAGAGACATCAGGCTGTCACTGCTTAAGGTATTGCATTCTTATCTGCAAATATCTGGCAGAAATACACCTTCTGAATGAGCATAACTAGTGATGCTTCTACTTTGATTGTTTATGAAGTGGTTATGGACGGTTGCCACAAATGTTCATGGGATAAGTGATTCTACAAACAGATTGATGTACCAACACTGCCATCTTCAGGCAAATTGTTGCTACAACTTTTTAGCTATGCAGACGGAACACGGGTTCACAACACTTTATGGATATACAATAGTTACATTTTTATTAGTATTTACTGTACGTGGTTCAAACTGAATTGCCCCAATAACAACATAAAAAGCTACGATTTTTTTTTAACAGGTGAAATACTTAGGAGCAACCACGAACCTAAAGTGCAGTATGACGGGGTAACAGGCAAATTTCATCTGTGCCGAAGGTATGATTATGTGATGATGATGATTTCTTCATGTAGAACCACATGAGCAGCTGAGGGTTTCGTCCTGGCTGGTTCCCATGAGATCAAGCGAAGCTGTACTCTCTGCTTTGTTTATTGCCAAATCTTTAATCCGAAGCTCTGGATCTAAACACTCTGAGCTGGAATGACAGACACCAGAACAGGGGATGGAAAGTGAATACAATTTCATAATTTGGAAAATGAGGCAGAAGGAGTTCTCATATTAGCTGTCCTGGAAAATACATCAGTGAGTCTATACTTAAAAAGCATATTTTTCCTTTGCTGATGACAAAGTTCTAACCTTAGATGTAAAAGGCAGCTTCAGTTCTAAGGAATTTTTATAGTGGAGAAAGACTAAAAAGTCTAATATTACAAACCTGTCTGAGTCATAGTCACAAGACGTGCTGAGGTCCTTCTGCAGATCCTCTTCAGAGTGGAATCGCCTCAGACCACAGTGCTGGACCGCCTGGGCCACAGAATAGTGGGTCTGTCCGGCAGCACAGGCCTCCATCTTGGACACGCTGAGCTGCGACTGCAGGAAAAGATGCAGGCAGCTGTCCGACAACAGCAGAGGGCTCTGGAGGATCCTGGAGAGCAAGGGCAATTTCAATATAGTGTGTTGTTTGTGAGAACAGTAGTCACATGGCCTGGTGTTTCTGGAAACTGTCAGCAGTTTTGTTATGGTTTGTTGCGCTGTGTCAAAGTTCACAGGGTAATTGATCTGTGAGATCACTCTTACTGTTCCAAAAACTTCTGGAGCCCTTTCATCCGCTCAGTGATCTGTTGGCCGTTGTTCAGGCTGAAGAAGAGGTTCTTTGGGGGCAGCTCTGGTAGCTGTACCCTGCAGAAACAAAAAACAAATACACCCTAAACATGACAGGAACCATAGTGCAGATTACCTTTAACATGAAAACTCAAAGTATACGTGTACTGTTATTGCTCAAATTGTCAGTTCAAAACACAGTAAGATTTACTTACATTAGCTGTGAATTTGCTTGTAGCTTCTGCCTGAGCCATACAAACTCACTGAACCTCCTTCTCACGATTGAGATCTTCTTGGTAAAGCACACGCTGTCTGTCTGAATCAGGACACAAGTGTGACACACGTTATAAGCTCAATGTTTTACGTAAAGGCTAGAACAACCTCCGTTTGTCGTTTTTACTTACATGTAAACAAATTTCGTAGTCGATGTAGGCATGCCAAAAGTCATTCTTTCGTATCCGTGGGTCCCGCACCCAAACACTGATCACCTGCTGCATTGAGAAGGCAGGAGAGACACTGAACTGAGTACGTTAAGAAAAAGGGGAAGTGTTTTATTGGCACATAGAGGAAGTGCAATGACCAACCCGACAAGTGTCAAGATCGGAAAATCCCACCAAATATAATTTTATTGCTAAAGACAAAAAAACAGAATTTAAAGCTTCTGAACTCAACTTGCGACATTTAAGGTTTTTTTTAATAAATATAAACCTGGTTACAAATCTCATCAGAATTACAGTAGGACTTCAGACCTACCGGAGTCACAGCATTGTCAGTTTCTTCTCTCATAATCCAAATGTTCTTGTTTGACTCTCAGTTAAATCAACCAGATAACATGGTGCTTAGCTTAGCATTGTGTAAGTGCCTTTTATATGTCCAACTTTTACTGACTAGGAACAAAGGTTTCAAAACAAAGTCAGAAGACTCAGATAAGCTCTTCCTTCTTCGTCATTTAGACTCAGTGAAAAAAAAACATCCAAAACTACAGTTTTTAAATTGATTATTTGTTGGATTGATGTTCCTCCCAGATGATTCAGCACATGACAAATGTGACCGTAAAAGAAAACAAGAGAAAAGCTTCACTAAAAAGTTTCCTTTATTCACAGAGACTTCACAGATCCATGGTCAACAGTTACAGTAATTCAGTAGCAGGTGTGTTTTTCGGAGGTTTATGGTTTAGCTGAGTGTCCCATAACGGTCATGGGAGATATGTCGAGTCAGGACAGTGCCATCAACATACAGGTTTCGTGTACACGGACCTGTATAATTACTGCAAGACAACGCCCTTGGTACAGTAATTGGACAGTCTCATATCTAAAGTGCGACATTCAACAACTTATTAGCCATGACAGGTGCACATCAGTTTTTGTGTTAATCTCAATTGATTTATTTTACATTTTTTAAGAACATTTGATTAATTGTGCCAGAACTTTGTGTAAGCACCAGATAAAAGATTTTTTTTTTTTTTAAACTCAATAATATTCTTGTTATAAGTCAATACAGAGTAGAAGACAATAGTTGGTACTTAGCAGCTGATTAGAAAAATTAGGTGATTTCTGGTGGGCAATTTCTTTAAATATTCCACATCAAACATGAGTCATAGAGAGACAGAGTAACAGCTGTGGCTCTAAACACCACACACAAAACACGTTAGAACAACATGTTTACAATCTTCAGCTCTGACTAAAAGCTACATGGAGGAATGGATTGGACAACAGTTAGTTCACTCTGCCTACATAATAAAAGATATAAAGCACACACCAAACAGCCACCATGTAGCTAAACAGGACTTCAAATACTAAATTACTACATAGCAATAAAAAGAAAACGCATGTCCACAGTGATCGAGTCCGCTTACACCAGACCAAAGCTGCTACAGGTTAGGCTGATCTCAAATCAGCTGCTCTACACAAAAGTTAGTTTTAGTCCCCATCGCAGTCTCCACAAAGGCACGCAGACCTCGTTGAGCACCGCGGGACCGAGAGCTCTAAAAATCCCTCCCCGCTGAGGATCTCGCACCTGCCAGAATCTGGAATTATACCTGCAGCGCAATTTCACACAGTGCGCCTCCAATGTCAGCTGAAGGAGGACACTCGATGGAGGTTAAACTAAGCTTCAGGCGAGAGCACAGCTGTTTATCAGTCCACCTCTGTACACAACCCACGCACACATTTCACTGCTCCTCGTCCCCGCAGTGCCAGGTCAGCTTCTGCTCGTAGAACTCGATGACCACCTGGGGACACCTGGCGCTGGCTTCGCGGGCCGGCAGCAGGGCCACATCGTCGGAGTTCTTCCTGTGGGGATACGCACCATTAAGATGGCGGCCTCCTACTTTTAATGTTTCAGCATCAGCACAAAGTCCCGCCCGCTTTGAGAAGGTTATCGTGAAGGAGGAAAGTCTAATATCCAATGACACTTCAATGGGTAATACAGCTTTTAGTGCTGCATCTCGGTTAAGTTAATAGATTCACAATAGATATTTAAATGTTTCCGGATGATTTTTTTTTGTCCATTTTACTCTATTTTAATAACTTCTTATTTTATTGTGTTTTAATACTCAATTGCCTGTCCTTGTGTAAAGCACTTTGAAATACCTCTGTGTTTGACAGGTGTTAATAAATAAGCGCTGCTTCTTGATAATGGCAGCATGATCTCCCTAATCGGTTACTAATCTGAGGAGCGTTTTGTCACGGCCAACGTCGTCTAACTTCGTCTCCTTTGTTAATTATATATTCACATAACATGGACATTATCACTGCACAACAAGATGAAACACCTGCATAAAACTGACACTAGATGCTCCATCATCCTCCCGTGTAGACTGCAGCTTTAAACATGAGCGACTGTGAGTTTTACCATCAGACAAACATTTACCCAGCCCCCTGGCATTCAGTCAAGGACAAAGAAAAGAGGAAGTGGTGGAGTTACCATTTGACGAGGAACATGAGCTCTCCCTGTCTGTCTGTGGAGCCGATGATGCATTCAGGCTCGAGGTAAGTGCTGAGGTTTGTGGGGGTGTCTGACTGCGTGTCATTTGGCTCGCTGTTGCTCTGCACAGTGTGAGCCTGCTGCTGAGACTGCATACAGGACTGCGAAGAGGGTGTCAAGGACAAAGGAGCAGACGTTAAAAAAAAAACCCACAAAGACAACATCCGCATGAGGACAAAGCTTAGATGGGGATATTTCTTTCCTTTTTTTCCCCACTGTACATGTCTATTTCGAAAAAAATGATTTTTTTTTTATTGATTTCACTTTCAGGGGCATTGCGAAACTAGCCACCTTCACACACCATTTAGTTTCATATTCAGCCTTAAAAAACTCAAAAAATTGGAACAAAATCTGCCAACATGGGCAGAATCTAGAGCAGCTTCCTTTAAACTTAAGATATAAAGCTTTAGTTTAATTGATTGAATTAATTGATTTAATTAATTGGTAATACGCTACATAAATAGTATCTAATAATGTGTTTTTTCCCCCCTCCTTTTTACAGATTTAGGAGCAGAAGTTCTGTGAATAACATGGAAACAACATCAACTCACAGACACTCTGCCACTGCATTTCTCACATATACTCACAATTTCCGTCTCCTGCTCTGTCATTTCTTCTTTGGGAATTAACTCTTGCTCGGTTTGATCTTCCTCATTCCCCTCATAGAAGTGGGTGTTTCTCAGGAACTCTTCAATGAGTTCAGGGCAGTCCAGATTGTCCTCAGGTTCCCACGTGTTTTCTGCACTGTAAATACACAGAGGCAAGGAGAGAATACACGTGAATGTGACGCAAAAGCGAAACTAAAAAGAATCACGCAATATGAGAAAGCAAATCTCTCTCACTCAGTGAAGCCTTTCCACTTCAGGAAGTACTCCACTCTCCCGTTAAAGATTCTGCGGCGAATAATTGTTTCTACCACAAACTCCTGGACAACTGGAGTCTCCTCTGTCTTCCTCTGTTTGGCTGTCTGCTTCTTTCTCATCCTGCCATTAAAGAGACGCCAATTAACGACAACCAGCGCGTGTCACTGGCAGTTCACAGCGTGTAAAACAACACATAAAGTGACAGTTTGTTATTGTTAAAACTCCACCGTGATGTTAGAAATAAACACTTCCGTCTCCCTGCTGATGGGGGTGTTTGCAGAACAACATGGCAGTGGTGAGTACTCAGCTGTGCCCTTCAGACAATGATCCGTACACTTATTCTAGCGCTCCACCTGCTGTCTCCTTCGGGAGCGCAACATACTACTCCTTCAGTCCAAAACGCAACACGTTAGTATCTACACACGTGTATAGCTCATTCAGACAGTTTAGCTTTGAGGATATTGCGCAAAATAAGCAGCCTGGAAACGTGCCCGAGTGATGCACAAGACGCCACGCTGAACAATATGCACGTACGCTTTCGGTGTTTACTTAATCTCGGCGGACAGCCTGCTGCGGTGCTGCTCGGCTCTGTTTGGAGCACGTCGCTGCAAACTACACGCACACAGCGCCGTCGACGCTGCTTTGTGCGCAAAGGTGTCGCTCGGCGTGTTTACATGAGCGAAACAACTTTTCATGAATGACTTGAAATTAAAGATGGCCGTGGATGCTCGGAGGAAGTGGTTGCCAAGGGAAAAGGTCATGCCAGGAAAACCGGGAGGAGACGACGGGGACGCGCACACCGCCGACCAATCAGAGAGCAGTCCGTCCCCCGTCCAGTGGTCCGGAACAGCCCTGCCACCCATGGGCGTCAGCTGGGTATGGCAAAGGACTGTGTGCGGTGGGAGTGCCTCACCATAGACTGTTTTTTGACCATTGTTAGTTGAAGCAAGTATGAACTTATTAGGAGGCAGCATAAAAGAAAAAACACAGAAAAACTACCCCCGAAAAACTAAAAACAACAAAAACAAACCTTATAAAAAATGTGCACATTATATTGTATTATATTATATTTACAATATGTTTGCAATTTCGAAGCACTCGTGCTTTACTTAAGTATTTCCATTTGATGCTACTTTATACTTTATACTATTCCGCTACATTTCAGACGAAAAATAAATTGTCTATCACTTTTTATTCCACTACATTTATGTTACCACTATTGGTAGTTTGTTACTTTGCAACCAAGGGATTTACATATAAAAACATATGCTCAACATAGAATATAATACATTGTTATAGATTAAATGATCTAAATCATTACAATTAGCCCCATCTTTAACACCATTAAAATGCACCTTAATGCATAGAAAATAATATTCCACAAATATAATGTTAGGCCTATGCAGAATACTGCCATTCTTTCATTGATGAGAACTTTTAATTGTTATTATTTAAGTATTTTTTAGTCAAGTAAGTCTGTGAATGCAGCATCTTGTGTATTGTACATTGCAGCATTGCTACTTTATACATGACAATTTTGATGTTAACACATGGATTTTCACGGAGGGGATGTGTACCTCACCACCTCCTAAACTGCACTGAGGAGACCACAGAAAAACACCCTCTGGAGGATTTGATTGACATCTCCATGTTAGCCAATAGAAAATCCCAAAGCTGGTGATTGGCCAAGTCAGCAGCCCTAGCAGGCCTTCCTACTTGACCAAGTTTTCCTTTTTTTCAGCCAGTTACTACACAGTTTTGCAACACACCACTGGGGGACACTGCCTGCTTGTATTGGACTGCCAGGTTCAGCTCCTGCGCCCCAGTTAACTATGAGAATGGATTTATGCAGGAAAGCTCATATCAGAAGGCAACAGAACAAAAGGTTTTTACCAGGAGATGGACTCACATTGGAGCTGCCTCTGATGCACTCTGATGTCGTTTCTGATACCATCTCATCCCCAAGGCAGGATTATGTAACATTGCACACATTTGTTCATGAAATTCACTAAAGCATTCACTGCAACAGTAGAATGTAACACAGATACTGGGATGCCTACGGTAAAAGCAGCAGTTATAGTTCTGAGAATTAATATTTCAGTTTCATTTTCAATGAGGAAACAGTAGGGAGGCCCTGGGGATGTGATTAAAAGGGTTTCTGTGAAAAAAAGGCTGACAGATGCTGCATGGATGATGAATGTGGTGTGTATCATATCCAGAAAAAGGAGCGCATTGATCACGGTCTCAGACGGGCCAAAACGCAGGTCTTATGCATCTATGTTTGGTCATTTGGACCGGCACCTATACGCCCCCATTCAACTCCCAGTGCAGTGGATACATGTCGGCAATAGGAACTGCAGGGTCTCTATTGATAAAGCCAAGGTGGTATGCTGCTGTTTTCTTCTGTAATAAATTATTTACACTGTGTTGAAAATGTTCTCAACAATTAAACACCATTTTCTGTCTTTGCTCAGCCGCTCTGGTTTCAAATGGGCAACTCTATATTCACCAACTTCTAAGTCATTGGAAAAACTTTCTCTCCTGAATTGTGAAGAGCCTCCACAGTTGCGGTAAACTTGAAACTGTGTATTTTTTCAGTTGCATCCTAGAATTAACATTTTTACAGTGCCAGGGCTATAATTTAGGTAAAAAAAAACCTTTTCAAAGGTTTTATAAGTTGTCTTTATAAATAGCTAATAGTCATTAATAAAGTTTGAATTAGTTGTTGATCAATGGATTGTGGTCCAGATATTCTTCAGGGAAGCAGCCAAGTTGAATGGTTAGTTGAAGGATTCTTTCTTGTTTTTATAATTAAAACGGATCAAAGCTTCAGTTGATTATTTATTAACCATTAATAATAGTCATTAGTTACAATTTATAAACCCTGTATAAAGAGTGCCTTACTATAAAGTAGTACCATATATATATATATATATATATATATATATATATTGTTTTTACAGTTTTCACAACAGAACCATGCAGGTCAACCATGACATACAATAGGTTACAGTATGCTTTCCTTGTGAGTTGTCCCAGAATTCAAGGCAAGACATGTGCTGGTTATCTGACGTATGTCCTGCAGTTGCTCTTTGACCCGTTCCTGTTGGCTCTTTTGGGGTTTTAGAACTAGTTCCCATAGTAACTGAACAGCTAATGGGGTTGAGCTGTCGCTGCAAGCACAGGAATGGCAGTAATGCATGCAGTGAGGTCCTGTCTGGATTTACTGCCCAGTATGGTATGGATGCCTTTGGGATATCTTAACCAAGCTCTGGAAAGTCAGTGGATTGTTTCAGCTGGGCAATGTTCAGAAAAATAGGACAAATATTTCTACATTTACAACTTTTTGTGCACGTTCACCTTTATGGAATAAACTGACGATATGAAATATGGGGAGAGAGAGAGAGTTAAGCAACAGGCATCACTGGCTGGTGAACCATAGCTACATTTACAAATAACTTAGCAAAAAAATTATCTTTTTAATCTTCTGTTTTCAACTATTACAGAACCATGAAAACAATTAAATGACAACCTGGATTGTAGGACTTGGGGTTTAGGGTAATTATAGAAATATTTTAGATGTTTTATAAAACAAACACTTGCATGTGTTTGTAGCCTAAATGACTCAACAACAGGGATTAACGGAGTGACTTGAGGCCTATCTTTGTGCCTAAAACCAAACGGACTGAACCCTAGTTTGACCAGGGCACTAAAAATAAAATACAGATGTTGACGAAATGACATGTTCCAGTGTAAAGGGTGAACAGATATATCGCGTTGAGCCGCCGTCCCTTAAATCAGCTTAGTTCTCTCCCAGACAAGCACATTCCTGGGGCCCTCTGTGAATGCAGCCCTCATACAGATGGGCCTTAAGAGCCACCTTGTCAGAGCAGAAATGAGTCCAGATGGCTGGATCCTGCTGTGCGGGGCTGTGGATGGATTGAGTAGTGGTCTGTGTGGCTCAGGCCAAGCCTGACTGGCCGCTTTTCACGAGGGCCCCTGACGTTCCCTCAGTACCTCCTCGAAGCTCTCCGGTTACAGCGAGGGCGAGAACATTCACGTCGGTCCTGTTATTCTAAACGAGCGTTAATCTGGTTGTATAAAGAGCAGTGAAATGGTAACATGGATGGCTGGTCTGGGGGAGAAAGTGAGTTACATGAGCTCATGACTGACTGATTGATTGATTGATTGGCCGCATATTTGCAGTGTTTTCTTGGAGATCATTCCTACATGTAATACAGATACACACACACACACACATATACACACACACATACACACACAGCACGTTTGGAGTAAAGTGTGAGAGCTCAGATGCTTTACTGTCACCAACCCTGTCACCACTGCAGGAGCCCTCAGCACCTTCAACAGCTCCACACGCTGTCTTCAGATCACAATCGGAGTCACACACTGAATCAATCTGGCTCTGGTTCAACGGGCTCCAGTATAGTTTATGTCCTCTATGAATGCAGCATGCATTGCAGAGAAAAGTGACTTTTCATGAGTAACAGAGGAGGTGGGACGGCAGACCACCTGGGTTCGCTTGCGGAAATCTGTCTCCTGTTTCAGAGCACTTATCGCGCCCCCGGATACTTTCCTCTGTGTTATTCTATACCTTGTTCTGGAATGGAAGGCTTGAGGCGGGTAGTTATTGCTATGCTTTGTCGCCATATAGTCACTTGGAATGAAAACAGTAGGAATGTATATCTTCAGAGTATTTGTTTCACTGCAGATTTCGATAAGATGATTTCAGTTTGCAAACCATAAATGTCTGTTGAGATCACTATATCTAAGAATGCATCACTTCAATAAGCTGATCGTATGTTTCGTATGTAAAAAAGAGAATCTCCAAATACAAAGCTAACCCTGATTGCTGAATAAATTTAGTTCAAAGCACAATATCTTTACCCCTGAAAAATAGTGGGGTAGAAGTATAAAGTAGCCAACTAAATCACCTGAAAACTGTTCCACCTCAACCCTGTATGAGTATAGTACTTGAGCACTTGACACACTCCATCAATGGTTTCTGTTATTCGTGTACATTATATGTGCCGTTTTGGAAAGGTTAGATATTTGCAGTAAGTGGATTTTGCTCAAGGACATATCACAGTAATGTTCTAATGACAACTATGTATTTTCTGCCCATCATACACCGTCTAAACACCCTAATGTTCAAGATCCAGATTGTCTTTATCTAGAATCTATGTAGAGATAATAATAATATAATAATAATTATAAGTCCAATACTTATAACACTTATTATACTCTCTGTGGCTGTACTATGCATGACTTTGTAGTGAAGTGCATCAGAACTGAAACGTGACTAAGAAATCATAACCAAACCAGTAGACATAAATAAACTGGACTCTTGGCACAATTTAGAGTTGATGATTCATTTGTACAGAAGTAGGAAGTTCCCCCAGCATCAGAAAGTGAAGTATCAGGGCAGAAGTTTCAGAACAAGTCGGATAGTGAAGGTGGTTTTGTTGCGAGCTTTTAAGGTGGTGACTTCATCCCATGTGCCTCTTGGCTGGGGGTTTCCGCTCCAAACCCATCAGATCTTGTAACACTGATTGACAGGTGAATGGCACCAATGACAAGCGACCCCCATCCCCCCAGGGGCCAATGTGGCACAAAGTGAATGGATAAGAGTGGAAGGGAGAAAGATCGCCTTTGAACCTATTGCCCCCCTTCTTCTACTCTCTTTCTCCCAGTCCCTCTGTATCATTCTCCTAACTTTTCTTTCTTTTCTCTGTGAGGGTGTGTTTTGTTCTTGTGAGTTTTGTGGCTGATGGAGCTCGTTGACTCGGGGCAGAGTAAAACGTGAAGTTAAATTAAGTCCTTTCAGAGGGACATGGAGGAATGTGTCAGTCAGCTCACAGAACTTATACTGTCAGGCTTATTTGAGAGAGATAATGTAAGTATACGCTCTTTTGAATGTCATGGAATAATATTGTTTAGCAGAACCAATTTTGATGACTTTCCTCAAATTCTAGTGGTCAAATTTCAGAAAAATGTTTTTTTAAATGAGGCTGCAAAATTTAATGTGACACTGATTTAACGGTGCCATTTTCTGATACAGCATAAATATAATTGTTGATTTTTGTTATGTAATGTGAGACAAATACTCACAGTAACTGACTGCTGATGGATTGCTCTCCACTGGTTACTCACAAAGCAATGAATGCTGCTGTCTACACGGAGATTGTTTGCTTTCTTGTGGCCGACCTTTGTCACACATCCTCTTACATATCAGTTTCTCCTGACGTTAAGTGTTCCCTTTCAAAGCTGCCCATCACCATCCAGTGAAGCTAAACAAGGAACTCTCCCTTGACTTGTTTTTTTCCCTAATACGCATAGGGGCATTTTTTTTGTCAGGCTTAAACAAGCAAGATATAGCATGTTAGAAAGTGAGCTTTATAGAGGCCGGTAGGCGGATTTTGTTACCTTTGGACAGAACAGCTGCCTCTCCTTGTTTCCACATGCCATATAAGTAATATCTCTTCTATGTATTCATCACATGAATATGAAAGCTATAAACGATGGCTGGACTCTTTTCAGCAAGTAGACAGCTGAATAGTGTCTCATCCTTGAGTGGTGAGAAGACCTTTGCCTTGGTAAATCTCCTTGTCACTGTGCAGCTGCTGGTTGTCAACTCTCATTGAGTGCAGCTCCACAAACCACCGAATCCAGTCTGTTGACCTTTCACTCTTTCTCTTTCTCACAGCTGTACGCTTTGAACTTTAGATGTGCTCCACATCCAATCAAGATTCAACCCCTTAAACCCCACTCCCCCCCCCCTGGCTGCAGGAAACCAGCCCATCTGCAATCAAATTCTGTGTCTGGTCTGCAGGGGTCTGGATGCAAGGCTTTCCCCTCAAATACAGAGCATTTGCTTTCTGGGTCCTGGGGATCTGAAGCTTTTCTTCCTCAGCCAGAAGTGCTTTGACCATGACCCATTTCAGCTCAGCCAGGCCTATAGCAGCTCCATGCCTTCTGAAGGCTAAGTGGTTTCTACGTAGGCTCCAGCATGAGCACATGGTGGGACTAACCAGCTCTTGAGTCTTGCCTGCCTGCCATCTGGAAAATAACAGCTTTATGCAGGTCCTGCCAGTAATCACCCTGCAAACTCTGAACAAAGGCCCAGAGTACACTGTGGTGAAATCAGGACAATTGATGGAGACAGTAACTGAGTCTATTCCATGAAGTAAACAGTCTAGGTCTTGATAAGCTGTGTTTGGTTTTGATGAGGTTCAGTAGACAATCAAATTAACAGAAGGATTATAATTGCAACATTTAATACAAAAAATGTGTTTGTTGTGTTCTTGAAAACGATGCCTAGCCACACGGCTGCACCTAAAATCTAACGCTTCTGGTGACATGAGTAAGAGATAGGCTACAAGTATGTGTGTTTTTCGGGTTTATATGACAGCAAACACATTCGCGATTGCTTGGAAAGTAAAAAATCAATTTTGCAGTAATTAGATACGAAGATTGATTTGATACCATATTTGTTCAGTAAATATGAAGCTACAGTCAGCAGCCGGTCAGCTTAGTTTAGCTTAGCTTATTTTAGCGTAAAGATTGAAAACAGGGGGATAGGCTGGCTTGGTCCAAAGGAAACCAAATTCACCTACCAGGACCTCTGAAGGTCACTAATTAACATTACTAATTATCTGTATAGAAACCAGGTATATAAACAGGGGATTAGGTGTAGGATTATTTCTTGGGCTGGCGTAGTGACTTCCTGGAGTCTCTGCTGATTTTCTTACCTTTGGACAATGCCGGCTTTTTCCAGTCTTTGTGCTGCACTTCAGTTAAAGGCACCAGTATGATCTAACAGATTGTGTAGCATATAGTCTAAAATCTTAAAAGCTTTCCACTCACACTTTGGGTCAGCCCTGACTTGAGTTTAGTCATTTGGAACAGCCGTAAACCCTTTTGACCTCCAATGTGGTTGGATGGCAAGTCTTATGAACAAGCTATTTTCGAGCATACCCCAACCTTAAGCTGCTGACTGTGGTTTCATATTTAGCATAAAGACACAAAAGAGATGTTCCTATTTAACTCAACAAGAAAGTGAATACACTTATTTAAAAAAATGTCCAATAACTCCTTTAATTTCTTTTAATTCACACGTAAAAAGCAAGATGTGTAACATTTGTCCGACATATGTCGCACACAACTCTGAGTTCATTTAAATCAAAGTTTCACTGTTTTCAGGTTCAGCCTTGGTTCAGCCACTGTTTGTAGGCAAGACAGCTCTTGCTCAAGTAGACAGCTTTATACTTGCCATGAAATAGTTGCTGGGTGTGAAAATGTGTTTCCAGAGCTTGCTTTCCACACATTAGTATAAAGCGCTGAAAAACCACAACCACTCCATCGGTTTGAACCACTGCCTGGACCTGACAAAACATGAAGCTGATTTACATTGTCCATCCTCCAAAATGTCATTATCAATTAGAATCCTATCAGGGGTTAATCTGGAAACTATTACTCGGTGTGTCTTGAAAATAAATAGTTTGCAGCTGAGAGTCAAAAGCAGAAAGGGGAAACTCAGGCAGGGGAACAAGTGGCAGAGTCCCTCCGGTGAAATGCCATGTTTAGGCTGATGAACAGGAAACAGGCTCTTACCAGCCAGGAAATGAAGTGGCAAGCACAGGCCGGCTTATATTTCCCCTCGTTCTTTCAGGTGGGCCTTGTTAGTGCGGAGACACCAGGGCTCCATCTTTTGTTCACACAAAGCCAATAGTAAACAACACTGCAACGTTTTTTTGAAAGACGCTAAGTGCTTGTGATGGCTATATGTTACCATGAGGTCTTGAGTTTCTCAGACCTCCAGATTACCGCCCCCCCCAACCCATCTAAGGGGGAGCTGAGTCAATGGCCATGATGTGAAAGAGCTGAAACTGATTTATGTGCAAGTGAGTGAAAAGACTTCTCTGACTTGTGTTTTAATGAGATTTGTGGCTCCATTTCAAGACTGGTTCCCAAAAAACGTTGGTATAGATTTTACATTTTAGACCCTTTATGCTGTGTGTTATTTACTTTCCTTCACTGACTCCTACAAGTAGAGTCATACAATTATGGTACAATAAATAAAAACAGGACTTGGGGATACTCGCTGTTACCCCAATACATTCTCATCCCAACTTGTCCCATACTGACGCTTGGTCAGATATTTTCTAACGCCCAGTACTCGACACTCCACTGGTCACAGTAAACATGTGGTTAATGTTTTGAATTCAAACAAAGAAACACTTGCTTAGGTTCAGGAAAAACATCTTGGCGGGGCTTAAAATAAGTACATAAACTAGGAAAAATGTAAACATTACAACAATGTACAACAATGCAGAAAAAATATTACAAACATCACTAACGTAATTTCAAAATAACCCAATAACACTTTAAGTCATGAACACTGGTGTCATGGTTTGAAAGTCCCAGTCAAATATCGACTCTTTGTCGCGCCCCTTGACGTCTGATACAGAAAAGTGGATGAGTCAAACAAACACAAACAAGCTACACCCAAAGATGACTATGAATTAATTTACTGAGGAATAGTTGAAGGTAAAATCATGGTGCAGTGATGTCCTCAGATAAAATGTTAAACAACAAAATCAATACTCTGAATCATAACTTATTCCTTGAAGGACAAACAAAACAAAATAAACACGTATATTCTATAGAGACCTCAAGGGTGAAGGCTAGTGTTACACTTGGACCCTAACAATGTGAACATGGTCAACTTGACTCAGAGCGATGAATAAAGTGCAGCAGCTGCCAGCAAAGTGATAACAAAAGCACAATTTTTTGGACAAACCAAGGCTGAACCTGAATTCTCCAAGAGTCTAGAATATTGACATCAGATATTCCCCAAACCACAAGGATGTCTCTCAAGTTTGAAGTTTGAATGGTGCAACTAGACAAACTCTACAATAAATGCTGTGAAAAGCCAAAATGTCTGCTGTGAAAACGAACTATTTAGGAAAAGGGAGGCTTTCTTTTATCCCCAAATTAATTAAATGTATGTCTTTATCTAAAGTTACAAAGTTACCTTTTTCTGAAGTGGAAATACTTCTAAAGCCTTTGGGAATTTTTAAGATAACAAAATGTGCTCATAGTTTTATCTCAACCTATGACCAGATACGATTTGAGTTTACAGCCATGCTAGTGGATCAGTGAGGCTGTTCTTAACATGCTCATAATGCCGATTCCAACATGCTGATGTTTCATCATCCCTGTTTAGCGTACCATCCCATATTTCAAAGGCGAAAGCCCCCCCCCCCCCCTCCTAAAAAAAACCCCACAAACACAATCGTGCTGCAGGATGTCAGGTACTCAGTAAGATTCAGCATCTGGGGACCATGAAGATCTGTACAAAAAAATGTGTGTGGCCCAACCAGCCAGCATACGTGTTAACATAAATGTATGTATATGTTACATTTATAATAATATGGAACTACAGTAGCATATCAACAAAAGCCGGATTGTGCAAGAATAACAGCTGACTGGGGCTCATGTGGACAGAAATTTCCTGTGTGCGCTCAAATGTTGGAAGGTCAGAGCTGGCTGGATGCCCACACAAACCCAGAGCTGCCTCTCTGCGATGCAAAGGACCACCACGACGTGAAGGCCTGCCACGATGGTGGCGAGCAGTGATTTATGCCGTGGAGCTCAGGGCTAAGTTGAAGTCAATATATACAATTACAGTTGATGTATTCTGAGTGTGTGTGTGTGTGCGTTGGTGAGGGATGAAGCAAGAGAAAAGAGAAATACTGCTGTCTGACCTACCTCAGTGGGTTTTGAGCTCAGTGTACTGTACATGTTCGTAATGTTGAGAGTTTCTTCTCACAGTCAAAGTGATGACCTGCGCTGCTCCGGCTATGGAACACATATACTGATAACGGTGCGTTAAGGGGCTGCAATTCAAGCTGAACGCTGCAGTAGCAATGGGGCTTTAAGAGAGTTTCTGATCTTGTAAGTAAAAATGTACAAAATCAAGCATACAAATCAAAAAAACATAAAGGTAGAGGCACAAAAACAAAAGTCTCTGTCCTTCTCGAATAATGTGGTGGTTGCCTGTAGGTGAGTCGACACAAGTAATTCAAAATGTTTGCAAATGAATATGATATTATGATATTATCACAAAGTGAAGTTCACAAGAAAGTTAAAAAGTTTGTAAAAATGGAAAAGAAAACATCACCCATCTTTGCTTCTGTAACTAAAAACTGCAGGCTGAATTTGCATCACTTTGACACTCCTTCATCTCACTTGTGGTTGTTTCCATCTGTTGGGAGAAGGTTAGAAGTTAACTGGCAGCGGTCCTGCCGTCTGAAAGTCAGAGGCTTGCTGGAGGGGCTTGTTACTATCAGGGGTGAAACACCCGCCCGCCCATCACCTGACAGAGTTGACAGCCATTAAGTCAAACCAGAGGAGTTCCTGCCAACAATCAAAGCGCTTTTCATTGAAGGAATCCAGCTCTGGCCTGTCATCAGGGAGGGGGCGTTCCAGCTGTCAGCAGGACATACTGCTGAGTTTCTGGTCAAACCCATTGCACATGCTCTGCCCTCTCTCTCTCTCTCTCGCTCGCTCTCTCTCTCTCTCTCTCTCTCTCTCTCTCTCTCTCTCTCTCTCTCT
>NW_022280043.1:2292356-2306700 GCF_004355925.1 Anarrhichthys ocellatus
TCTCTCTCTCTCTCTCTCTCTCTCTCTCTCTCTCTCTCTCTCTCTCTTTCATTCTCCAGTACCATTCAGTTGGGTTGTTGGGCGTAACAAGGCTTTGCTATTCTTAATTTCCCATTCAACTTGCTTTTCTTTGGAAATAGTGTATCCCGAGTAATGCCAGTGCTCATACTCACCACTTGAGGGAGGCAAAACTTAACAGAATGTCAAGCAGCAGCGTGGCTGTAAAACGTATGCACTTATATACACATACCCCTGAATGCATCAAGTATATCAATGTTAGACATCCTTTTGTGTCCAGATGGAAATCTTGGCCACCAAACATTAAACTTTTTTTTTGTCCATAACTCTAATGATTATTTGTTTGATGAATCGATTAATTGTTTGGTCTATTAAACATGAAATAGGGAAAACACCCATCACAGTTCCCTAGAGCCAAGTTAAGTCTCAGTGATACACTGATAGCACAAAGCAGCACATCCTCGTGTTTGAGTAGCAAATCTTTGGCCTTTTTTTTTTTAACAACAAAAATCATTTTATTTGCTGTTGATTTAATTCTCTGTCAATTGATTTATTGATCAATCATCTAATCGTTTTAACCCTAATAATGTTCCTAGTAAAGTATAAATTGTTTTAATCCCCAATTCGTCAAATCTGTAAATGTGACAAAAAACTTGCATCATACTATTTGTTCATTAATTTAGTTCCAATCCCATTTCTGAGTAAAATCTTCATGTGAATGATTCCTTACTGTGCACTTCCAATGTGAGCTACCTTGAATCTGCATCTTTGAGAAAAGCAACACTATAATGTGATGCTGCTGCACTAACACAACTAAATCTGGAGTGTTCTGTCTTTAACAGCTCTACATTCATTATTTGGGGCATTGTAATCAGACCAATCCGGTTGAATTCTGTTGATTTCAATACACACACAGCACATACCGTATCAACAAGCCGTTGTAACATTTCTGTCTTCACTTGCAGCACAGTGTCAGACTCCAGTCCTGTCTGATGCTTACATAACCAGTGAGCCGCCTGCATGAATCAATTATTCATCTCCATGTCATAACACTGAGAATGCTTTGATTGTGACAGACAGCCAGACAAGGCAGTGCAGTAAATGGCAAAGAGCAAACACGCACCAATCTCCACCGAGTCATCGTGTGACTACTGACTCAAGGACAGCACCTCCAAATCAGACGAGTGTCTCCGCTGCACTTAAAGACTTTTGCCCACAAACAGCCCTCGGCAGTCAGTGAAATCAACAGGAGTCTTTCCACATGCAGGGATTCACAGCGAGCCGTGGTCAGTCCAGGGCAGACAAAGGAGGGCAGACTGCAGTGGTTGATTTAAAGGTCAAGCAGCACAGCACATCTTGATTTATCTGCCAGGATAATCAACCATGAGCATCTGTTCTGGACGACTTGCATGAAGTCAGAGAAAGAATGAAATAATGGCGAGCTGTAAATGTTCAAAGGCTTGTTTTTTAAGGTGGCTGTGATGGTCTCTCTGCACTCAGGGATAAACACTAGCTCTTTTCATGTTATCAGTAAATCATGGGGTTAAAACTCACCATACTTCATAATGACCGTCCTTCACTTCTTTTGTACTTTTTCTGCTAAGTCTTGGCTCTGCAAAACACCACCTGGGACCCAGTGATTGTACAGTGGTTAATTCCCCTGTCATCAGAGCAATGATCAAAGCCCTCCACTGGATCTGGTTTGTCTATAACAGTACAACCTGCTGTTGAAAGTTTGAATGCAGATAATCTTATAACCACTTGTGCTGCAACGGCTCAACAAGCCCACAGTTACGTCACAGTTTGGGTCACAGTTTGGCTTGTTTTGCACATTGAAGAGAAGAAAAACATTTCCAATGTGTTTGAACTCCAAAACATGTGAATAGATAGAGATATTGATTTATTATAATGAGTGATATTTCTATATCATATGATGCTATAACACTGATTGTATACATGAAATAATGCAGGCCACTTAAAAGTAGGCATGTGTTCAGATTATTGCCTCTTTGTGTCTCTGGCACCTCATCAAATAACCAGCAGGCCTGTATTTAAGACAAGACACTACAGGCTAAAACATTGGTTTTCATGCACTGATCAATTTTGAGATTTTGGGCTATTTTGTTTGTACAGCATGTCTTCTTTCAGACTAGTAGAAAGAAAACATCCAAAATATACATTTAGGTGTTTATTGTACTACTTTGACTATTTGCGTCTGCAGATTTCTCCCAAATGAACATTAGATATTGCCTAATTTCCAATTTCAGAAAACCTGCAATAAGGGCTAAAATTATTATTTTTTTTTTTTCATGGCTGTTGACAGAATTTTCTGATTCATCAATAAAACGGATATCCAAAATCCCCCCTGAAAAAAACTTTGAATCTAATATAGCAGCAAAACGAAACCACAAATTGGAACATGGCTTCATCTAATGTTGAGATTTCTGTTCTGTAAATGTATGCAAATTAGCACATCATTAATAAGACAATGCATCATTTGCAAATTTAAACCTTAATTCGACATTTAAGAAACAAATAACTGTCTTAATGTAAGTAATCAACTGAGGAAGTTTCACGATGGTATCTATTAGTTAAAATGTTTACCTTACCCACCTGTGGTGTCTTCCCGTAAAAGTGGTGCAACGGTTCAACAAGTTCACAGTTAAGTTTGGTTTTGCATCCCTAATAACTGCACAAACTGTTTTCTCACAGCCTGAACTAGTGATAATATGATGATCAAATAAAATATGAACAAAAGTTCAAGAACAGCTACTAAATGGATGTTTAGGTGAATTTGTTTTGCTGTTTTCAAGGTCAACAATAAACTCTCAAACTCAATTTTGCTACTTCCTGCTCTTAAATTTGTTTGCATAGTTGATAAAAGTTGATGTTTACAGTGAATGTGGAGATGCATGTCAAACAATGGGATCTTACATTTATGGAAGTAAACATAGAAAAGCCACTGATTCCAGCTCTAACATTGGTGACGTGCTGGTGAATATATGGGATGATTGAAGCCATCACACTGATGCCTGCCATTGCTATTTAAAAAAAACAACTAATAATAGACTTTCAGTGTTGTATCATAAAAAATAGATGGACAAAAAAATAAGCACGAGGCACACAAAGCTATTCCTGGTACATTACCATTAGTATTGAGAGTAGGTATTAATATTCATAGTGTACTTCACACTATTACATTTGCATGGCTTTGCTTGCCGCCGTCTAGTATCTAAAAATGGATATAGGACATTTCCTCCAGATTTACAAAGCGGCAGTAAAGAGTGATCTCATTACTGTGATTATGTTCTCACACACACACACACACACACACACACACACACACAGTGTTTAATACTTTACTGTAGCTCATTCTCAGAGGTTATCGCCTCTTGTTTGGTTTCTATTCTCAGCATCATAAGAAATGACTCAGGATACAATTTAGGTGGATGGATATCTTCGAGATCATTACACAAGTCTCTCTAGGGTGTTTGTTTTTCACCCAGTCATTTAGTGCTTTGTTTGTCAGTGTGTACATATTGCATGTAGTGTCAGACTGAATAGGAGAGAAGGACATTGTGTCTGTGTTCGAGGGAGATAAAACAGGAGAGAAGAGAGGGAGAGAGATCAAAGACTATGGCCCTGTATCAAAAATGAGGTTGGAAGGCTCTCCCTCCTCTCTCCATCCGGCTCTCCCCTGATCATCGACCCTGAGGAGAATAAACTCAATCCATGTTAAATTATAGATTAAGACCCGACTCTGGCTATGGTTTGGCAGCTGGCGGCAGCATGGGCGTCGAGCTGCACTGAGTTTTACACACTTCTGCTGCTGCTACTGTTGCCTTACCTCGCTGCCTTATTAAACATCAAAACACTCACATGTCAGGATTTAAAAGAGACTGTATGAATATGTAAAGATGCTCTCGACAATGTGCTCTCTGTGAGGATGTGGCTGTGTTTTGTTGGCTTCGTGGATGAGTTAACCTTTAGCGTCACTTTTCGGGTCATGTGTTTTTCTCACTGGTGACATTTTATTCATAGATGAGCTCGGTTCTTTTAGCTCCATGATGAGATGATTTGGAAAGTGCTGGTCAACATTAGTTTTTTATGGATATTGCACACTGTTCTTAGAGGGTTCAGGTGTGTTAAAGTGGACAAAGAGAGAGGATTACACACATGGGTGCAAAGCAACGTATAGGCTGCTGTTGTGGACGGGGGGCAGCAGCAAAATGTATTTTAGCCAACTAATAGAAAGGATCACCTAAAGATCAATATCAGTTTAAGGTTACGCTATATTTAGAATATTTTCCAACAGGGAACTGTACTGAAATTTAGTTTTATAGTTTTTAAGGTTTTCCTTTCGGCTCAGTACCCCATCAGAAACTGTCTGAAGGCAAGATAAAGTAGTGAAAATATTCAAAATATAGTGTACACTTAAACGGACACAGATCTTCTTGGTGGTGGATGGCGCAGAGCATCAGAAATGCAAATATTGTATTTCAGTCTCAAAAAGTTATGAATATCCATATCCAGAGGCTCAAGTATGACACAATAAGAAGAAATATTTTCAACTTCAACTTTTGATAATCAGCTATGACAAGATGTTGACATCTGATAAACTATGTGGGCAGTCTGTCATAGACACAGTGCATCGAGTTTAATCATCTTCTTGTTACGGTGGATTTATGACGGTTGTCTGCAACGTTGATGGTGTCAGAGGAACACAATGTTGGTTCAGCTTTTCTGTCTCGTAGCTCCACTTTTGCTGATTCGGTAGGAAGCACAGGCTGAATGCCCCCTTGGCCTACACCCTCTCCTTGCAACACGTTACGTATTTTATATGTTGTAGCCTATGTGTTCTTTACTTTAGTGGGTCTATCATATATAACATCATCCTCATCATGTACAATTCCTATTTTTTTCTTTAGTCATATTCATTGATGTGTTTTATTTGTCTTGTCAATCACTTTGTGACTGTTGCAGCGTGTTCACACAGACTCCAAATCACAGTCTGTTGTGTATGCCTCCCTTATGTGTCAGTATGAGTGGAACAGTTTTGTCAATAAACTTTCCAATAATTTACGGTCAGCAAATAAAGGTGCTTTGTACAAGATCAGGAGCATTTCTATTGCATCTCAACAGAAAGTGCAAACAGAGCTACCAGTGTTTACCTGGGGGGGAGATACGCTTCCGCGACAAAGCAGCCCGGTATTATCAGTTATAACCGCAGTATGAGCTCAGTGCAGTGCAGGGGGCATGAGCTAGCCAGTGGGTGATGCTCACATGCACTAACATGCACTAAATGCACTCACTCACGGCAATGTTAACAAAGCCAAGAGAAGCTCGGATAATAGCTCACACTGAGGGAGAGTGACTTCATTCACTGCTCAGGTTAACATTACTCTACTATAGCAAATATGTGTGTTCTGCTTGTATTAAGGCTCTGTATTGTGTATAAAGCACCTTTAAGTAATTGTGAACAATACCCATGGAAGTCTACATAAATGTATAAATCACAAATTACAACAAATAATCAGTTGCCATGCCACAGCATTTTATTCACAAAACCAGATAGAGATTGATTTACTCCCTTTTATCTGAATGTAGCACTTTCTTATTGTCTAATAATGGCCTTTTATTGGACAGTTTGTAAATAACAGGAGAAAATGCCAATTCCAGATCTTGCATAAATATAGAGTCCGATGTATGAAAAATAATGTGTATAATTTTGGTATATTCTGTGATCGAAAATATAAATCTTTATCTGTTCTCAAAAACAACAGTGCAGCGACAATATTCTTACGGAACAATATGTAGTATATCCCTTACAGTGATTTCATGCAAAGCAAATCTCATAGGGCAGTCAAAGGCATCAAGATAATGTCCAGTATCAACATCAAACATGATACATGCAGTTTCAACATAATCGGCATGCTGCCCAGAACTACAAAACACTGTGATGAATCTCAAACACAAAAGGATATTTAGACATTTCTCATCCTGTACGTAAAGAAGTCTTCTGAAGGCATAGTTTTTGGGGACATTTTCCCTCTTATCCACAGTGAGACAAACTCATGGCTGTTTTTCATGCTGTTGTTTGCAGCTTATAGATTTGTGGAACAATAAAATTAGCCAACAGAAAGTAGATCAGGCGTTACAGACATACAGGCTTGCGTTTGTCTCACCCAGGTGAGAAACAAAGAATCAATGTTTTATAAATATGTTTTATTTATTCCAAAAAAAACTATACCTTTACATTAAAATGCGTTCAGACCCTTTAGACAAAACCATTTGTATTCATCTCTGTCATAACTTTTTCAGGAATTAGGAGATCACACACACACACACACACACACACACACACACACACACACACACACAGCCTGAAGAGTTTGAATTTTATCAATGACTTTCCTCAATCAATACATTAACATTTGGCCTTTCACATTACCTAATTCCTTAATTAGAGATACCAGGTTTTCATGATACACACATGCAATCCACAAAAGAAGTAGACAGCCGAAGGCTTGGTTAACCTACAAACATTGAAAATAATGCCATGCAGCCAAAGATTTGCAACTGAGGTAAGACAGTAAGGAACATTCAGGAACAAGATCATGCTCCGGTCCACATTTATAATGGCAATTTGTGTTTTTATGTGAGAGAAATCACAGTGATTCCTTTCGGTTTTGTAAAGGCGTTCCAATCGGCTTATGGATTTGAGGCAGTTCCCATTACAAAACATTACAGTAGCAAGTGGCCCTCTTTGGTTTCAACAGTAGTCTCTCAATCTTATACTTCTCAGTAATTTAAAGCAATTAGATGGATAGATAGATAGATAAAGAATAAGGAAGAAATGAAGAAAGAAAGAAAGAAATGGGAAACTGCCCTTTAAGTATAGTTTGACCAATATGAATAATCACGCTCCCGAGTTTAACACAGTGACACTCGGGAGAACCAATGTGCTCACTGGATGAAACCTGCCTTTAATCTACCCAGATTTTTAAAAATGATTTAGGGTAGTGCATGTGTTGGGAAATCACAGGATATGGGAGGAGTCCCAGGTTATAAACCTTTACTCAACACTTAGCTTGCTTTACTTCCTTCCTGCAGATATCACGTTGCCAGCTGATGCTGATTAACCATCACAGGAACCTTGGTTTACTCTGCTGCTCAGATCCAGACCGCACTTAGACTTTGACCCAAACTTGGTGTTTTCAACAGGCATCAGAGTCTCTGTGGAGTCTAGTTGTTGATTTGTATCTCTGGCTTGATGGGGCTCAGGACTCTGATCTGATACACCACTCTGATTGGACACTGAGGGTCCGTGTGTCTCCTGATAGGATGAGCAGAGCTCCTGCCATTTGTTTCGGTTGGCATCTATCCCATCCACCATCGGCTGCAACTTCCTGTTGAGCTTCAGCATTGCCTGGGAGCAACACAGGAGAGTACAGTTGATATTCAATCTCCTAAATAAGGTTTTTATTGTTTGGATTTTAAAAACGAGACCCACAGTATAGGTTGAACTTTAGACATCAAGGTTTACCTACCTGATAAAGGGGTTTACATATCCCATCTATCCACTCCAGCTGTAAGACAGGTAGTTCATCTTTGCGATTGCGGTCAAATATGGCCTACAGAGAGGTGATAATCTTCTGTTATCCATGACCAAATCATCATCATTTGACAAAAATGGTCACATAAAGAACATGGTTTGAGTGTAGATTGATAGAAAAGTGAAAAGTGAAACAAATCCTCGTGAAAGATGAGACTTTTAAAGCTTGCTTACTTACCGCTGGGGTCAACTTAAGCTCAGACCTCTCTCTGTCACCCTGTTCAAAGAATTCACTCGTCACCAGCTCTGCAACCTTGGGACATAAATGCCATCTATTATTATTCAATTATTCAACTAAAACTTTAGTATTTTATAAATGCAAATTTATAAAAACTTTTTTTTAACCAAATTCCGGTTATATTTCTACATCTCCAAGCCCTCAAACATAAAAGCACAGATGTGAGACACATCAAACCTGTTTGGATATCTTCCAGGGACGAGTGACTGCGCCTAAATCGCATCCTGTCATCAGCATGGACCTGTTGATGACAACAAAGATGTTTCTAGCTACCTGTTTGGCTCTTCACAGTTAAAGTGATTTGGGCACAGAAAAGTTTTATTCAGTACAAAGGTAGAAACCTGAGAAGTTCTCTGTGTCCTTCATCTGTCCAGCTGAATTCCCCAGACAGAACACACTCAAAGAACTTGGTTCTGCGCCTGACAATGCAACGAGACCGTCAAGGATACAGAAAATGTGAAAAGGCAAAATAAGACACTCAAAGACGGTTTTCATCACACAAGTACAGAAATCTAAACGTTGATTCTCCTAATTAGGTGTAGGAGTTTGTCTAATAATTTGTAATAATCTACTTCAGTTTCACTTTTTACCAATCATGTAGTAAGCTACATCAGAAGCTCTGAATCCGTTAAAAAGGCCACTTACTCAAAGTGCAAAGTAAGGTCTGTAGAGAGAATAGCCTGCTTCAATAGTTGCATCATGTTGCTATACTCTTTAGAGCAGAGGTTTGCAAAGATATTGTGACCCTGTGAGAAGAAAGAATAATACCATATAGCAGGCGCATACACAAAAGCAGGCAAGGATGAGTAATAGCGGCAGAAATAGTGGCTCCTTACAGCCAATGCATTGGTAAAATCATCGCTCACTGTGAAATGCGGCTCCAATTATCAATGCTAATTAGCAATGTATGGACTTTCTCTGTCCTCTGTTAAAATATGTCAATACAGAACACAGTTCCTGATGGTCAAACTGATCACAGCAGTCTCTCAACCGGTGGTCGTTGACGCCGCCTGCCAGCGCCATCCCAAAACTCTTACTGCACACCAGTGGCTTTCTCAAAGACACGTAAAATGTTGAAATATTTCCAAAGAGTAATCTAACATGAAAGTCATGGATGATCATGGTGCTTTTAATTATTTTTTTTATTTTATGCATTTGTGTTTTTATCGTTTTGGTTGTGCTTTCTTGTTGACTTCGCTGTCATCTGTCCCAACTCAGGACATGTGTTGCAAACTAGCTTACGGCTGTAGTATGTGGCAACATTGTATTCGATGCTTCTCTGACAGTGAAAATGGCATTCACATTCATTGGCTAATCTAAATTACAATTCAAACATCATTAAGGAGTAAGTATTCACAAAATATTATATATCACTTCAAGTTAAATACTCCCCGGTCAAGGGAAGCAAACTAAGGATAAATCAGTTCATACAGTAAACCTAATGAAATGAGAAATACTGGTCTGACCTCACTTTGTAGGATCATGACTGCATGGTTGAAGTGATGATGCTCCAGGGTGGCTGATGTCCCGTAGAGCAGAGCCAGAGCAGAACCTGTCCTGCAGGACAAAACGGAGCATTGAAACTCTCAGACGCCTTTCAAACACCTGTTGGTCATCATACTGTAGGCCTGCCTGCCTCACTTACTTGGCTTGAAATGCGTTGTTGGTGCCTCGGTGGTCTAAGTCATGACACAGGCAGCCGACCATCAGTGCCAGTATCTCAGCCTCTGTGAGGACATCCTGGAAATTGGCTGTCTGCCAAAAGAAGAGCAGATTGGCACACTCTTACCCTTTCATTTTGCAGAGTCCACCACAGCTTTCATTCTCTATTCATTCGGTTTTATTTATACTGTATTAGATATTGCCATTAAATAGAGTAGGACAGGAGAGGAGAGGAGAGGAGAGGAGATAAACCTAATGTTTCTCCCGTTATGTTTCCTCTTAATGTTTTGTTCAGTGACTGATTGTTGATTAGTGTACTAAGTCCACAGAGACATATTTTTCTCATAACTTCAACATCTTGTAATCGTCATCAAGGATCTAAGTTTGGATGTTTTTATTTTGGTGGTACATTTGCCTTTGCTGTATTAGACAGTTTGACTGTGACTGAAATTAAGAGTCTGGCAGAAGTCGGAGATCTTGAAACTTACTCTGATCATAACGAACATGCACTGCGACACATTGAAGGCATGCCTCCAGTTGTGATACGCCACAGTTCGATAGTTCTTCCTCACAGTCAAAAGCCAGCGGCATAGAACCTACAAAAAGACAGACATATACAGGTGATATAACTACATGCACACATATACACTGTGGACGCTAGCGCCTGACAAATATATCACAGGACATATAAGGGCCTCACCTCATAGTCAATTTTGAACTTTTGGACGACACCGAGTTCTAGAAACATCCGGAGTGACGCGGTGATCATGGCGTCATTGTCCAAAGAGAAGTCGTTGAAGTGAAACTCATCGATGCCTAACTCACTGCTCAGGGGGATCTTTGCTGCCTTAGGGGGGCAGAGGACAGAGCTATCAATCAGCCAGCAATGGAGGAGGCAAAGCACTAAAATATGTTGCAGACAGTTTTCAAATTACACTTCATCTACACACATCACACATCAGATTTCTGAAAGTTAGTTTAGGTACTGTATATGAATGTTGTTTTCTTTCTGATGTTACCTTAAGTCTGTCAACTTCTACCTTGGAGCAGGTAGCATGGTAGGACAACATCTGGAAAAAAAAACAAATCATGCACTGAGATATATAAAACTGATTCCGATGCTATTGAGGTGAAAAATAAGACCAACTCCTAAAAAGACGCTGTTGTGGAAGATAATCAATGTTCCAAGGATTTTAATGCCTATCTTTCCTACATCTCTTGTTATGTAATCAGGATCAAAGAAAGTACTTTCAAAACCAATTTGTTGCTATACTTTGGGTCTCCTGACAGAAAAGGAAATCCATCAGGTGTCAAAGAAAGAGCAAAGATTATGTGACAGAAGTACAGGAGCGTTGCCTTGTTGCCTTTGATGAGAGCTGAGCAGACTGGCACATGTATTTATCATGAATTATTGAAAGCAGCAGAAATATTTATGGTAGAGAAGCAGAACCATGTTTGCTGAAGGTAATGTGACTGCTCAGGTTAGATACCGGGCAATGGAGCAGAACACAGATGCAGACGCTAATGAATGTGGAGAGCCTCAGTTAGGGTTAATCAGTGACACCACTTTCCTCAGTTACAAGTTTGGCGTCACTCTCTAATTTACTGTTTAGCCCAGCGCACGGTCCAAATAAACCCGTGGTTAGCATCGTCAATCCAAACAAAAACACTTGTTTAGGCAACAACACCACTTAGTTAAGTTAAGGAAAAAATAATGGTTGGGCTTAAAACAACAACATAAACAATATAATATAAGTATGTAAAACATAACAAAACAACCCTAACATACCTTTAAAATAACTCAGTAACACTTTGGGACACAAACATCGGTTTCGAACACCGGCCTCCTGTACTTGTTTGTCCCATCCACCTCCCATCCCTGTCATCACACTCCCGAAGCATTTTCTCTGATTGTCGAATAATGGATGGGTTTACAAAGTTACGTGAAAGCGCAGTGCGTGTCATACAATCGCTAAAGGGTGCGTTGCTATCTGACACTGCGGGGCGTCTCAAAGCGTTTGTAGTTGACAAGCTGGAAATGAGAATTGGCTTGACTGTCAAGTTCTCTAAAGACTGGTGGGTATGGATGATGTATTTCTGTAATATCTCTGTAATTTCACCTCTGTGTTATTTATTTTACATTTTAAACAGACAGGAATGATGGGAAAAGAGAAGGAAAAAAAGTCAAATGTTGATACATAACTCATGTCTTTGAAAGTGGTTGAATTATGGTAAAACAAAAGTAACATTTGCTGTAATCAATAAGTTGCAGTGCTTACATCCAGTGCCACAGACTGCTTGGCCCACGTCTTCTTAACTTGATTGTACATCATAGTGTTGTTGATTCCAAGTCCACAGAATATCACAAATGCCTGTAAACAAAGGAAAATCCAGAGAAAAAAACACTTAAAGTTTTGATGGAACAGCTGCAATTAGAGCTTTAAAAAACAAACCTCAAACAGTCTCTGATCTGCATCATTGAACGTCTTCCTGTCGAGGCGATTCAGAATTTGTGCGACCCCTGCAGAAATGACACACATAAACATCGACTTTAACATGAAAACAGATTTCCCAGTGAGGACAATTGGATTATTTCTGGTCAATTTACCAATTATCTGATGAGTTCGATTCCAGATGGGGACACATAACACTGATCTGATGTGAAATCCTGAGGCTTGATCCGCCTGTAAATAGAGGAAACGGTGACAATCGAGTTTCTGTTTGTTTGAGAAATGGATATTTCAAAGAGCTGCCCGAGCACGCATTTTTTATTTGAGTCAAACATTAATTATAACACAACACATATATTTGTTTTCGTAGGTCTTTGTGATGTGTGTCTGTGTCTACTTGCTGCAGCCTGAAGCATGTGTGTGTCCATGCAGACTATTGTGTTCACACCTCAGCATCAAAGCGTGGGTCCTGACACACATCGCTGATGTTCACAGGCAGCCCTGTGGAAGCCACCAGCTCAGCAATGCTGTTATTGATCAGCCAATCAGAGCACGATAGCTTCTCCATGCTGATGTGCCCAATAACACAAACAGGAAACAATAATCAGGTCCGGCAGCATCAATTATTGAGTGTGTTATGGATTTGTATAAATGCACATCACATGTATTCATTTAAGGTGTGTGTTGTTATTTTGGCATCGCCCCACAGAATGAATAATCTTTTTCATGATGTCCCTTTCACCTGATGTCACGGTCCATCTTGCACAGGGGAGACATGAGTTCAAACGTCTTGGAGAACTTCACAACCTATAGAAGAGACATGTATCAGCTATAAGGACATTTAGCAACAAAGATAGGAGAGTTTCGCACAAGAAAAGCTGCTTGTTTTAACAGAAAAGTTAAAGAAAATGAATTTGTGAGGCCGGAAAAGAACAAACTGAAAAGAGTCTCACAGGTGAGTCGATGTCTTCAAGGAGAAGCACAGAGCAGCGTTCACACTGCAGCAGGGTCAGCGCTCGCTGCATGATCTTCCTAACAATCTTCTCCAGGTCGGTCTGCTCCTCAAACAGGTCGTTGACCACCTCCAGCAGAGCCTGTGGCAACGAGAAAGGTCACTAATGGCTTATGTGCATTGCAGTGTTGACATATATATGTTGAAACATGTATATTTTAACTAAGTCTAAAAATGTAATGCTACTGCTGATTCTCCAGCATCTATAAAACAACCAAAGATTCTCTTACCCTACTCCTTTCATACTCCTTGCGAGACTCCGAAAACAACTTGGCATTGGAAATTGATATTCCACAGAATGGTAGATACATCTGCAGAACCTGAGTAAAAGTACCAAAAAAGTGGTGAAAGGCATAATCAATAATAATGTTATCTATTTGTATGCTAAAAAAGAGGACATAAAACTGGGTAAGAGAAAAGAAAAGATTGAGCGTGGATGGGAGAAGAAAGTCATGATGGAGTTTACTGCTTCTCTGCACACATTTTCTCCGATAGATTGCTTGTTAATGAAGCATTGATCTAGAGAAAGAAGGCATTTAGTGAGACATCAAGTGCTCTAAAATGTCGAGATAAGCTGGCAGATCAAGATGCCAGTGTCTTTGTAGCATAACAGCAGTTACTTTGACTTTGTTTAGAGTTTTGTTTACATTCTCATACAGTCAAATTGTATTTAAAAAGTGTTTAAATTACTGCAAACTCAAAACATTGTTTAAAGTAAAATTTCTTTGAAGTAGAGGCCAGTGAAGAAATGTATTGAGAAAAAATGATTTTCCACAACTTTAATCTGCCACCTTGTGGACAAACTGTTGCAGCTCAACTGAAAGGTGAATAAACATAAACAGTTTGATGATTTCTTTACTAACTAATTGTGTGTCAAATGAGTACCTTTTCTTTTTTTTAGTGCCGGGTTACACACTTAAACAATAAGCCAGTACTTTTCACATATACGAGATACACAATATATTATTTGCTCATCACCAAACTGGGAGAATGAAAATGCATATTTAAGCTGTGTAACAGTAGAAAACAACAACAACTAATGCACACAGATTCTAGTAAGCCCATTCCAAGCAGATTGCTCAGGAAGCAATTGTACGTATATATTGCAAAGCCAGACATATTTAATGCTGCACACTTGAGAGGTTGACCTCCCCCTTTAATTTTTCTTAGGTTTTGCTTCCGAGGGAACGCTGTGCCCCTCTCCAGAGCCATTAAGAAGATTCAGAAGACAAACAGTGTTTTCAGCTGCATGGCTCAAGAGCTTCTGTGTAATAACTGTTAATGTGTGTGTGTGTGTGTGTGTGTGTGTGTGTGTGTGTGTGTGTGTGTGTGTGTGTGTGTGTGTGTGT
>NW_022280043.1:2306710-2309346 GCF_004355925.1 Anarrhichthys ocellatus
TGTGTGTGTGTGTGTGTGTGTGTGTGTGTGTGTGTGTGTGTGTGTGTTCCACAAGTATCCAATTTAAACTACATCTCTGAAATGCCCTTAATGGTCAAACCAACTACAATAATACTGAAGATATTAAATAGTGGATAAAATGCCTGTGAATGGGAAAATCCCCTGGTAACATGGATCTGGGACATAATAAAAGGCTCACCTTCTCATCATCCTCAGTAAAGGGAATGCCCATGGGATTTTTGCTGATTGCTTGTACAACACCTATGACTTCCCCATCACTGTTACAGATGGCCATACAGAGGATGGACTGAGTCTTGTAGCCCGTTAACTTGTCTATCTCATCACTGAAGCGGTGGTCCTGCAATAGTGGTCACATAAACACATGTTACACATATATCAAACGTGCATGATTAACACACATATAGCCTGTAACTTCACTGTGCCCAGTAGAAACCAGCACATTTTACGTTGTACTCACAGTATGACAATATTGCTTCAAATATTTGGGGTTTATGCGCTTTTGTCATGAAATAAAGCAGCCCAGGCGCAATTGTTTGGCTAATTAAATTCAGGCTCTGCAGGAAGCTTCTTATTTTTACTATAAGCAGAAAAAAACTATGATGCCCCTTACACATATCTAAACTATTGCAATAATAGACCTCAGGGGAATCGACAAAATCATGTTGCCATATAGCTTCCCATGCAGCCCAGGGCCATGATATAATGATGTGGTAGAGATCTGGCTTGTGGGAAGAATTATAACACGTGATTGCCTTCTTCTTTGTATATTATAGAGATACGTTTTTTTATTCTGACATAATTTAAGTAATTCGAGTCTTTCTCCATTTCTTTGATTTGAGCGTTCCCTTGCTCAACTCAGAGTTCTGCTTAAGGAACAACTGATTTAAATGTCTTCCATTCTGTTTGGACATATGTGGATATTGTATCAATGTTTTCTCCCAATAGTGAAAACATCTGATCCCCACATCATTAATTATTAGCTTTACTTACTGTAAATATATCTGCATTAATTAATAAAAAGTCTAAGTTTAATAATGTATTCATCATATACACCAGGCTCACCTCATATGCGTTTGGGATGTTTACAGTCTCCCCATGCTCTGCCACATATCCAATGATACCCTTCCCCCATGGCACCTGCACTTCATTGGAGTTAAGGGTGCTGGATGATGGCCTGACAGTGGTGCCAGAGTGAACGTCAAATAATTTGGACACCAGTGTCCTCTTGTGCGCGGGTCCCTCCACAAGGAAAAGCGAGCACCTGTCTGCATCCACCAGGATACACACATTGATCAGGATCTTGTAACTGAGGTTTGTCAGGTCCAAATCATTGGAGATATCTTTCACTAACTCCAAGAAAAACTCCCTCTCGTTGGTTTCCTTAAGTCTGTATTTGTAGTCGATGGCGCTGGAAGCGTACTGGGGCACGTTGACCCTGGACTCCAGCAGGGCGCTCAGGATGTGCGCGGTGGTCGGAGGCAGGGAGCTGGCTTTACGCAGGAGCGCACGGCGCCTCATGCTGGACTGGGACTCGTGTTCGATCAGACTCACATGCTCGTCGTAGGTCCGGTATGCGGTGGTGGCTTTGGACCGGGCGAAGTTCCGTCGCAGCTCCATGTGGGACGATCTGCGCCGGAGCCCGTCCGGGTTGGTCGTCCAGAGCGGGTCCCTGGCAGTAGCGCCACGCTTCTCCTCGACTGTGGACACTTTCAACGGCTGGTGCTCCTTCAACCATCTGCTAACCTGATCACATTTCGCCTTTCGAACGAGATATTCCTCGAAGAGGTCTGGGTGGCAGTCCAAAAATGCCTCTATATCCGAGAAGTCAAATGTTGTCATGGTGAAAGCTGCTGTGGGGACCAAATGAAACACTGAAATGCAAGAGAACAAGAGTTGGATGAGTGGATGACGGGGTGATGCGGTGCAGCCGAGCTTCTCAGAGAAGTGATATCCTCAAAACATGTATTCATTCATCCCCTTTATGAGCCAGTCTTCTTCCCTGAAAGACTGGCAGCAAAAAAAGTCGAACAGATTTTTTTTAGATCGGATCGATGATACCCGAGAGACGTTACAGCTGTCAGTCATGTCGGGATTGAGTGTCCGTGGGGAAAACTATTATTCAGAGGTTTAGCAAAACACAGCGCTTACATATTCTCCTTAGAAATTGAAAACAAACTGCAGTGTAGGCTGTTCACTCGCTCTCTTTATTCTTTACCACCAGAGACACCCTCTGCAGGTCTCCAATCAAAACCAAGTACGAATTTGATGTTTCATTTAGGCTGCATTTAAAAAATGTGCAGGCAAGGCACAGTTTTTTGAATAGACAGTGTGTAGGAGTATGTGCTATTTTGGAAGTTACAGTGTAAGTCAACAAAGAAAAATATGCACATTTACACACTACATTTTAATATGTTTCTACTTTTTGCACTGTGTTGATTGTTGTTGATTGATTAATGTTATGCACCACCCATCATGTCAAATTCCTTGAATGTGCAACATACCTTGGCAATAAATGGTTCTGATTCTGATTCTGATTCTAAAACACCCACTACCTCTGTGGTTGTAAAATGTGTGTGTGTGTGTGTGTGTGTGTGTGTGTGTGTGTGTGTGTGTGT
>NW_022280043.1:2309356-2349828 GCF_004355925.1 Anarrhichthys ocellatus
TGTGTGTGTGTGTGTGTGTGTGTGTGTGTGTGTGTGTGTGTGTGTGTTTTACCAGCTGCAGACAACTGACCAAGGGCCCCCTGACCCTTGAGTTGTGGGTGTCTTCTACCTTGCAGGGCTTCATAACCAAATGGCTTTAGTCGCCCAAATTTAACCAAGCCTCAACCATCAGTAAATACTCATAAATGCATTTGTGGTGTAGCACTGAGAGATGAACAGTAGGCCATTGTTCAGTATAAAGACTTGCTGCACAGGCCCTGTGTCAAAATCAAATCAGTAAATCTTTCAGTTTATATTCTTACATGGTAAATATTCCTAAATCAAATTTTCAAAATGTAATTGATAACCTGGGGCTGCTGCCATAATGGTTTAGGAGGAGGCTACTATTGGTTTCAGGGGTCACTAGGGTCACTAGCAGATATATAGCAGTCTTATTGACCTATGGGATGAACTGGTAAGTTGGAGAAAATAGTCAATGCCACATGCTTTTCCTTTAGAGAGGGGTGAATTAATGTATCAGTGTTTCAGATATTATTGGTAACTACAAGAATTTCCGTTGTTGTGTACAACCCTGTAGGGGCTAAGCAGCAACCTGCATGTGCACAATAATTAATATGATAGAGAAATCACTGCAGGCTGTGGCACATTTATAATGCAGCAGCAGGGAATGTAATCCAAAGGACGCCAGCTCCGCTGGGGCAGAGCAGGGTAATTGGTTACTGGACTTAGCTTAGGGGGCTTGATCGGACTTTGGTGTTTTGCTGAGACTTTGGACAAGGTCTCTTGGGAATCCCAATTAAAAAGCAGAATGCAGAATATGGGTCTTGTGAGTGCCAACAAACAAGGCAAACCTTGCAGCTTTGAAAGCAGTCATGTCCAAGAAGAGGCAGCTCCATTGATTATACTGAACGTCTTCCCTGTGTGCTGATTGAAACCTGGTATTTAGATGCATTTTTCAGGTTTCTGATGTTTTAAGTGATGGGGAGCAGATCAAATGTGCTCTCCTATTTCAATAAAGGCCCTGAATATGTTTTAGTTTTTTCAATCACCTTCTCACTGTGAGAAATGGGGTCCCACGTGAACACACTTTTTTCTGCAAAAGTGTTTGATACTTCACATTTGTATCATCAGAAAGTATCTCTTTCTGTGCCTTTCTCACTGGCGTTGATAGGAAACAGAGATGTGACATACCTCTACGCACCAATCGGGATTTAGAAACATTATTTAAATGTCCACACAATCCTGATGAAGCAGATTTGCTTGGAAGTTTTTGAAGGTACTCATAATAATTACATTTCAGAGTTTTTTTTTAACTTTGATTTGCTGCTTTTTTAATCGTGAGTATTTAATGTTGTAGTCAAATACTTATGAAGCCAAGTTTTCAAGTTGTTTTATGTCGGCAGTGTTGTTTTCATATGACTGTAAAGCATGCATCAAGTTAAGTCATACCAAAATGTGGACAGGCTTTCTGGGATCTTTAAAATCAATTATTTCACTGTTCATGTTCTCATGAGGGGTTGACACAATGAGTCCTGACACAATTTGCATTATGGTTACTTTTTGTCATTGTTTACATTCATCAGAGTATTGGGTGTTGTCTACTCTAGAGTGACAAATTAGTCCTATTCATGCATGCTCCGCCATGGACCGTGCACGTGTAGCTGTCCAACAAAACCTAAAAGAAGATGTTCTACAAAATGAGCCTGTAATGTCTAAAGCAACATAAGAAGAGAATGATCCTCAGACTAAAATCTCCTTCAAGATCGTACCTGAGACTTTCTTTGAACAAATCTTGTGGCTTTGTCTACTCTAAGGCATGCAGTCTGAATGTATAACTGTTTCTATGTTGACTAAGAATGGAGACAACGAAACACGACTCCTGTAACCAAGCACCACACACCGGACTCGGCTTGTATCTGGTGTCGGCGTGTGCCGAGGCGGACCCAGCTTGGTTTTCATTCTATCCCATGCTTAGTTGTATGAGTTCACCAAACTGTGAACATGTAATATTATCAGATCCACACTGGATGACTGGATGATGGGCATCCGGAGCAGTGATTACCCACCGCCTACGAACAAACTGATGTAATATGAAATATCACCCCCCCCCCCCCCCCACACACAGTTATTACTGGGGGAAAAATATTTTCAGGTTATATTTTTTCTGGACTTAGCAAACCAAATGTGTGATGTTGTTTTGGTCTTTAGTCGTACGAAAGCTATTTAAACCACATCTCTGCTCACACACTATGTGCTGTGGGCTGGATTGGGTGTCTCTCCGATCCTATTGTTCATTGTAACACCATCACTCTGGCTGTCCCAGGAATTCAAACCCAGCTCACTGGTCACATGTGAAGACGAGGGAGTCTTGTTCTGTCAAAGAAAGCTTCAACGTTTCCATTTGGAACAAAAAGACCACATATCTGCACCAGGAGAATAAAAGAGGCTTCTATATATTAGATAGATATTTGCTCTCTACTCCTCCTGCCCAGGTAAGTGAGTTGGGGGATTTCTTTGATTAATTGTTGTGTTATTGCTGTATTTCATAAGTATAAATGGTTACTAAAGTATAAGATAATTAGAAGAGGCCTTACCAGAGATCAAACAGTCAAATATTGTAGTGGCAGAGTTAAAACGGTTTCATTTAGTTCTGAGAAGCATACATGTTTGTAGTTTTAGCTACAATATAGCATGCTGATGTACTACATATTCATGTGTGTAAACAAACCATTCATTTAATGAGTTAAGTTGGTTGTGGGACATTTAGGGATAAACTGGTGGAAAGTATTTCAACAAATAATATAATGCTGTGAATCAACACTCACGATTACATTTTTTTTTTTTGACAAAACCACAACATAGATTAGCAGACAAGGTTTCACCACAGATTTGGCTTAATTATCTACCCTCATCTAACTATCCTTCCCTTGTGTTCCGTCCTGCCTTCACCCTCCTCCATTCTGAGTCAGAGCTCCAGCAGCCAGATGGAGCCCAAGGCCTCCCTAAACCACAATATCCCGCCTGATTTAAATGGCCATCATCACTTTGGTTATGGAGGAACCATCATGACTGAGTGAGTCGAAAAACGTTCTGCACAGAAATTAAAAATGTAATATATCAGAATTATAGATTGTTGTTTTTCCTTCACAGGCACACCACCAGTCGTCAATGTTCTAACAATACTGGCAGAAAGAAGAGTAAAGTTCGTCTCAATGACCAGCTGTGAGTAGCCATTGATTTATCATAACTATAGTCATTATTAACAGGAAGGATAACATTCATGTTTTTTCTTTTCTCAGCATACCAAAACCAACTGATATAAATATGGCGTGAGTACTTTCTGTTTGATAGACTGATTTATTTATTTTCAAAAGCTCACTACTTGCATTTAAGGTTTCTTGTGTCTGCCTCAAACTTTGATACACTTCATCTTTATTTAATTCTCTGCTAACAGGGAGAAAATGATAAAGATAGCAACTCCAAAACAGCATCCCTATTCATCCCACATCTCCCAGTTTGCAATGTTCCCATCCTTCCGCTCCCCAGATGACCAGGAAACAGGAGTCAGAGCTGCCTCCCAACATTTCATCAACCCCCTCATCCCAAATAACGTGCCGGACGTCACTCTGCTGAGCAAAACTATAGGTACGAGTGAAACATATTGTGGTTAAAGGGGGTGATAGAATAGATGTTTCCAGAAAAGTTTAATATGCCTTTATTTCCATGTGCAGGTGGTCCATACAGACATGAGGTCTTGGAGACGCCCATGAAAACCAGGAAGAAAGCAGTTATGTGGACTGGAGAACACGGCTTCTTAGATGTGAGTAATGAAATACTGTACATAGCTTCACATTATGGTTTAGGTTATCCAATACAAATCAAATCACAGTTGATCTGATCATTTTCTAAATTTACCAATGTTCTTCCTTCAGCATACAAAGCCATTGAAAGGAGAGAACCAGGTGTTCTACCCCACTCCTCTGAAGACGGTGCTGCCCAACCCTAAACTTCGTGACCGGGATTTGTCGTTATCTGAACGGACAAGCAACATGCTGAAAAATTTGGAGCGAACACACTGGGTCACCTCCTACCAAATGCACCACACAGGTAAAGAAGCCTAAACGTATGTTAATATGTTAGTAACAGTATAACAGTTGTTGGAGTGAGAAGTGGGCCTGAATATATATTTCATTTAGAGACAGGACTACTGTTCCCCGCATATGGCAAAGCACACCTTTATGAACTTTGGCACACATGAAAGCTTTTCCTACTGCAAGGATAGACAAAATGAAATATATATTATCCCCTGCTCTCCCAGAAAATGATAGACTAACATCCCTTCAGCCAAAGAAAAATGACAATCCTCTCCTTTTTTTCCAAACCTTCACTTTCCCAAGAGTTTTCTTTCAGTCCCAGCAAGAAGCTGAAAAGTTACGTATTAGAACGCAGAGGATATGCATGATTTGAACAACAATAATACTGTTGGTATTTGATTTTTCTAAGGATCTGGGCCAGCAAATCCACTAATGATAGACGACTTCAAGGAAAAAATCTGTGACATTACTGGGATGAATACACATGCTGTACCACTGGTAAAATCCTCGAGAATGTTGCACGTTTTTACAGCAACTGTGCAACACTAATCCTATTAAATTCCTTTCCCTACAGAGAGAAAGGTCTTTCCCCATATTTGTTCCCTCTCAACCCAGAGGAGGATGTAGAAGAAGACAGCAGGGGAGCACCTGCAGTCCCACTGCTCTTGAACTCCCAAATCGATCTCAAGCTCCAAACCAAGGCTCTCCTTCAGGATCCCGGATCTCAGGTACAGAGCAACCCCCTGACATGTACACCTCCCCTCTTTCCCGGGAAGAGATGGAGGTCAACAGGGAGAAGAGGCTGACCGAGCTGTGTGGAGGAAATCTTAGTCAGTCCTCTGTGGTCAAAGAGCTGGGAGGTATTGAATTAAATGCTAAGTTATCATCAAGGGCAGCTTCAGAGCAGGAGATGCTGGCAAAGGGCAGAGAGCTGCCAGGCAGTATGTCTAACCCCTGCATCCTGCCAAGGCCTCCTGTCCTGCCTGGCATTCGGCCAGTGGACAGAGTTGGGACTGTGGGTAGAGATGGCGCAGCTCTCTGCCTCCTGGACCTTCAAAATTCATTCAGTAAATCGAAGGCCCATCGCGACTTTAACTGCTCCATCACACGAGCTGCTGTGAACCTGAGGGACAATGTTGTCGCGGGGAAGAAACATGACTTCTACGGGATTAACTGTCACTACCTGCATGGATAACACTGGGACATGATTTTGTTTTTACATCTGGGAGCAAATAGCTGTCATGATTTTAATCTAAGAATTGAGCTGAATCTAAAATTGAACCAATGTTGAAGTTGAAAGACTGCAGAGTTTATAACATTACATATTGTACTTTTATAATCATCTAACTGAATTTTCCCCTTGAAATTTACAGAAGGTCATATAAAATGAAGATTAGAAATTTGATTTTAGGAGGAAAATTCAAGTTTCTAAAATTTATAAAGATTGTATCAAGTTGTTCAGGAAATAAAATATATAAAAAATATATATATATTTTATTTTATTTTAAAAAACGGTAAAAAAAAGCAAATTGCCCAAATTATATTGGTTGAATTCAGACACCAAATTACAACACATTTCAACAAACTTGAATGTAGTTTTTGGTATTTAAACCTTGGAAAATCTGAGGGGAAACCCTCACATTAAAACACTCAAATTCTGATAGATGGTTTCAAAGTAAAAACACAATATGATGTGAAATAATTTCAGAGGTGTTTTCATTTCAACATTAGAGTCCAAATAATATTCAGTTACTTATAAGGCTCAAACTATTACAGCTATATATTGTTATATAGTGTGTGTTTATATCCACACTAAGAACTGGTTGGCACAAAAACAGAAAAAAAAGGCTGTAAGAGTTCTTGTATGCTCATAGTAAAATAGTTTCTGATTCATATTCTTTTCTCGAGCAACTTTCCAGACTGTTAATTTGACTCATTACTTAATATTTTGTAAGTATAGTAAACAGCCTATTTGCAGTATATTGTTAATTTGCTCCTTGGTTCTAAGCATTCAATTTGCAAGATTCATTATGGAGCTCAGAATGTATTATAGAATAACGGTCTTATAAAAGTCTCCCTTAAGCCACAGCTTAAGGGTAAAATAAAAGGAACAGCCTTCAAAGCTCCCTTCTCTGAGTTCAGTGCGCCTGCACAGTCCACAGAAGGAATATTCAGCGGCTGTAAATTCATAATGCTGCACAGATGAATACTTTGGTCTTTACTGTAAAGCTTTTTTAATTTCACAGAGGAGAAAACTTCTATGAAGATGAGATTTCCCCCCGAATGTCACACAGAGTTCACCACAGAGCATTGTGTTGGCTGTGTTATGGAATCCACCTCTTTGTATCGTAGGTGCTGCAGTAACCTTCCTGCTCGTCAGTGTGAAAGGGAAAAAAAAAAGCCTTTTTCCATGTAATCTGTTGCAGTCAGGCTGACTCTCTGCAAAAGGTTTATCCATCACAGAAAGTCCTTGAGCAGCAAGCCTGCAACCTTGTGTGATATAACAGCCTCTCATTCAGGCGTTGAGAAAAAAAGAAAAAGAAAAAGGCTTTCACAGCAAAATAGACCAGTACAATTTTCTTCCTCAATATTGTAGACATTGTAGATCTAGTCGCAATGCAATTTCAAACCAAGATACGATTTGTGTTGTTGGTAATTGTTGATTTTGTCCTTTTTGCTATTGTGCATGTACAGCAAAATCTGCATTTATATGTATTCATAAAAAACAGCACTTATGTCACCTACATTTTTGAATCTGCTGAGTCAAAATATGCAAATAGTTTTCATCTCAGAAATTGTTTACAAGTCATCTATTTATTTTTTTACTATATATGTATTACTATGCCATGCGTACTACTGAAAAGCTGTGATTCAACAATAGGTCCAGCAGATGGCGGTATATTAGCATTTTCGGCCCCAAGTTATTTATCATTCTGACTTCATTTTGTTTTTTTAATGACAGTTATCTTATCTTTTTGTTGACTCATCATGTTTAATATCTCATTCAGTTAGTAAAAACAGAAAAAAAAGTAATTCAACTTCTTATCTACAAGTCGACACAGGAATGTAATATGGAAATACATCTGCAATTAAAACAATGACTAAAAGACCAAGACTCACTTGCAAAGTGATGGGTTTGCGTGCCCTTGCTTTTGGGGTCTTCCTCAATACGTCACGGAAAAAGATGCTGTCAATGACACAGACCCCGCCCCTTTAAGCTGACGCAGAGCTCTGTCCTGCATTTTAATTGGATTTGGCTTCAGTCAGTCACGCAGGGTGGTGCCCGCCTCCATACAGCGGTGGAGAAATTGATGCTCCTCAGAGCGGGGCTGGATGGTGCATGTGTGTGCATGTCTGACTGGAGAGAGCGGGCTGTCTGTCTGAGGCTGTAATTTGAGTACCTCTTCATTGGTTATCTCATTTGGGTTACAAACCGACTGTTACCAACATATCTGTCTTCATCAACTGGAATTGACATCTGTAACTTTGTCAAGGTGAGTGCGTTTTTTGTCCTGTCCTCTTCTTAATCATGTCAGTTAAATAATTCAAGTGCTTTTAAAAGTGCATTGCAGTTCCTGTTTTCTTGCTCTTTGAGGCAGCATGTACAGCAGTAAGATTTCCGAGTGCTCACTTGTAAAGCTTCAAAGTGAAATAAGCCAAATGTAAACTACATGTGCCTACTTTAAACACTGGGTTTAACTCTCCTGTTTGATTTTCCAAGCAGTCGATATTTTGCAATATTCCTGTTATGACCATAACCTGTGATTCATACAATAAACACTAAAATATAATTTTAGTCTCCATGGTAACTCTGAGCTTCCTTCCTCTTTTTTGAGACAAGTGAAAACAAGTTGTGGATAATTTACTGTTTCCATATGAATGAACACAGAGCAAGCTATCAGTAAAACTCAATCCCAAGCCAAAAGTATGAATAACATGCCTGCATGTATGAGTGGCTGTATCGCTCTGCTGAGTGGATGTGGGTGTGTGTGATAGTGAGGGCAGATAGGATCCATTTTCAGATGTAATCGGAGCTTTGAGCTCAGCATCTCATACTTATTACAGTGTTTTGAGCAAAAACAGGAATATGGTGGATTTCCAATAACTTTTGTTACTATGCAGATGGCAGACATAAGAGAATATGTATGCAGTTATAAGCACACTCACAGATAATTACAATTCTGTGTAAATACACCATAATAACAGTGATTGACGTGCTGAATATAGGTGTTTGTGCCAAAAAATTCCACTCAAATGAGTCAAAGCTTTGTTAGTTACTGTGGCTCACTTGCAGACGAGTTGTAATTTATGGACTTACACAAGGTTATCTCAGCTCTTTTGGGTGTTGTGTCAACAATGAAACAGAGGAGGCTTTTCAGGGGCTGCTTTGGCTATGTGTGTCTAAGTGTGAGGCTCAATAGGGGGCATTGAGAGTTTCTGTAAAAATGTCTGACATGACACGGAGTAAAGAAGGAGGATAGTGAGCACATCTTGCCTCAGATTGGTTTACAGGTGAAGGACAAAATCACAAACCGTGCAAAAAATTTGCAGAGACTGAAAACTTTGCTTTTTGAGATGCTCCTTTAGTAAACACTTGGGGGAGTGTTCAAATTCAGCATGTGGACAACTTTTCTTTTTACACTGTCCATCTGTTCACCCAGCTCTGAGGCTTGTTTGTTGGCCAACCTGTTATTCTTGCAGCCCCTAGAGGTTTTTCATTCCAAACACACCCAAATCAGGCATTGCAGTCAGACACAGGGAGACTGTGAGGGAGAGGAATTAATAGAATTTGTGGAATGCAGCAGCAGGAAAGAAATAAAAAACTCTTTGTTTGTGCAAGACATTTATCTAAAATAGCAATGGGGCATGGCATTGCATGAGGTCACCTCCACGGTCATTTCAGCTGTACCCCGGTGTCGAGCTCAATCTTTGAATAAATGTGCACAACCAAACAATGCAATCACCTAAACACAGTATTTCCAGTTATAAGGTAACCAGTGTAAAATTGCTCCGCTAAACAGCAAGTGAATGATGCAGGAAGTGGATAAATAGCATCTCATGCATGTGGCAGGTGTTGCCTGTTATTGCGTGGGCAGTAGGCCTCCATAAATAATTCATGTGGTTTCAAGTGTTAACAGGTAGATGTGCTTTTAGCCAACAGAGAAACTAATGCCTGCTTTTTCTTTTCAATAAAGTAACAAAGAAGACGATGGTACTATACAGTAGCAAGGACGAAATATATGAAATAACAATAATGTTAGAGTTTAAATAAATAAGATCAGACTGTCTTGATATTACGTCATTCTGTCTGATTGTTTTCCAGTCAAAGTGACTTTGACTATCTCATTATATGTTTTTTAATGGCAGGTTGTCTTCAGCCTCCTTCAGGCATCAGAGTGGCTGAAGGAAGCTGGAAGGCTGCTTTCAGAACTCTGTAAAAGGCTGCAAGATATTAGCATGAAATTTTAATGAGGGGCAGCACTAACTTCAAAAAAAATAGCACACGCCCAAAGCTGTCCATACAGCCTTGGTTATTCTCCTGGTTTGCAGGGCTGAAATATTAAAAAATGTTCACCACCGTACAGGATGGCGGCACTGAGTCTGAAAACAATATTGACAACTCATTTTTACATTTGGACAAATGCTTTTCAGTGAGTCAGTCTTGGCTTCTAAATGTCATTCAAATCATTACTTAAATCTCCTGAACTAATGCCTAAAGAGACTGTGATGTCTGTCTGATCCACTATTGTAAGGATTTTGATGAAAAACGATATGATATATCCCTTTTCAAAATTCTGTTTGTTCCCGATAGCACCTTATCGGCATTGTCAGATTTTGACCAGTGGTCCCTCAATTCAAATGCTGCCAACAACTATTTTGTTTCAGTCTGCACAGGATCAGCTAAATTTCACCACTGTTTGTTTTCACAACAGTCGGCTAGCAGTGTCATATTTCATTGAGAGAGACCAACAGTTTCATCCAAACAGATTAAAAAACAGAACTCGCATTAGAGTCAGAGTTTCCAGAGACTGTGCACATTTCATGCAGTATGTAATATGGTCCTCAGGTCTGCTTCTTTGGGGGTGTCCTCGCGTTTTCAGCGGTGCTAGAGGCTTGGCTGATCAGGATGGCAATGTCTGTCTGTCTGTCTGTCTGTCTGTCTGTCAGTTGGTCCACCGACCAACCTTTTGGGTGGATTGCCATGAAATCAACCTCACCTGTACTTTGTGTTTAGTGCTAATTAGTAAATGTTAGCATGCTAACAGGCTAAACTAAGATGGTGAACCTGGTAAATATAACCTGCCACACAACAGCATATTAGTATTGTCACTGTGAGCATGTTAGCATGCTCATTAAAAGCAGCATTTAGCTCAAAGCACCGCTGTGCCTCAGTACAGCCTCACAGAGCTGCTAGCATGGCTGAAGACTGTTAAGTCTTGTTGGTATAGTGACAGCTTTCATGATTTCATTACGTCTGCATTATTAAAAAGAAAAACACATTCTAAAACATTAAGATGACAATTTTATTTTATTTTTTATTCTTAAGATGATTCAGTCATTAAAATCAGAAATAAATGTTATCGTTTGTTGTCAGGATCATATAGTGAAATTGTCCCTGTGGGATGATACGTTTTTCTGACTTTACAGTAAATGATGTCAATAAAACTCTACACAGACCAGACTTCAAAGATCTGTGGGTGACATGTGATCACACCATACTTACTAAAGCACATGCTGCAAATATCGTCCCCAAAAATACAACTGCAGTCAAACCACAAAAACACAAACTTGTCAGCCACAGTTTGAGTCAGTTTCTGGTGCTGTAGTATCTTCTATGATACTATAACAGACAGGGAGTCATACTGTGAGCTCATCCACACTCCAGCATGAAGTAAATCTCTCAAGACGCGGTAACTCTTCTCAGTCCGACAGTTTATCTCTGTCTGTCCATAAATGGAAGGTAATTGAAATTGATGCCATGTCTAAATATATAGTATATACACTCAAAGGACTTTGAGATTTCTTGGGCAGTGCAGATGTTCTTTCCAGTCTTTGTAATACCTTCTTTTTAGGCCTATTTTTTCTCCATTGTTATGAGACTGGATCCGCATGCAAACAATAACAATGACCACCTCAATGTCATCATCCTCTATTCTGGGATATATCAGAATAGAGGTGCAGATGCTGCTTTTGCATCCTAACCAGAGCAGTGGTTGAATGGTAAGCAGTGTAATCTTTAATTTGGGAAAACAACAGCTGGATTATGCTGTCACGCGAGTTGCTGCATATGACGAGAGCCAGCAAGCGAGAGGAGAATTTTACTCATTTATGTTTTTTCCCCACTCTTTTGTCAGTGAGTGTTGAGCTAAACTGTGACTATACTCTGCGTCCTAATGAGGTGGTGTTGAGTTATGAGTCTGTCAGGCTCCCAAACACTGTGACTATAATAAAGGAGAGGACCTCTGTCAAACTCGGAGCAGTCAACAGAAATTGTAATTGAGAGGTGTGGGGGAGGGGGGGGGGGGCACGTTGAGGATGTGGTTGATTAACAGGATGCGTTTGTGAGCATGTGTGACAAAGCTTGTCGTATGTCAGAGTTTAGTAGAAATGAATGAAAAAAGGTCTTATGCTGCAGGAAGTTATCATGGAGGAACTCTATCTGCCTCTCTCTCATTATCTCAACCATAACTCTGCATTAGACTTAGACATTAGGCATAACTCTTTCTTGGGGGTGAACATGATGAGTAGAGATGGCATCAAACTCCTTTTCCTCTTGCTAAAAATGTAAGATTGCAGATAGCAAGACGTGCACACTTTAAGCTCAGCAGCGTGAGATTGGTTTTTGGAGTGGCTCCTTCTGGCCTTGGCAACCTTTCACCTTTCAACCTTAACGCACACCAAATGCGCCGTGAATTATTCGTGCCGCGTTAAGCGTGTCATTCGCGTCGCGTTAGATGTGAAGGTTGATACCACTATCAAGCTTCTCCTTTTATTCTCTGAAGAAACCAAATAGGGGCATTTCCCAAAGTGTCTAACTCTCACTTTAAATCTTACAGTAAATATTCAGCATTTTTATAGGATTTCCCCCCTCCGAGACATTACATCAGCTTGTTGCTGCGGTCATAGCATAGAAATATGGAATAATAAAATGCAATATTGTTTCCTGCTGATTTCTGACACCGCCATTTCCTTTTCTCCTTTTATATCAGGGTTTTTCTTCCCCACCCAAGAAAGAGTTGTTCTGCATTTCACATAATGAAATCACAGAGGCTAAGTGGCATCATCCCAGCAGGGTAATGCGCAGATGTAATAACATTACTGGTATTAAAGTGGTACGTTTTAGACACAGCAAATGAGAGCCCAATGTGTGTCCTTTGGCGGGAAGCAACAATCAGAAAATGTTCTTTATGACTGTGCTGTTTGCACATGACAGCTGTGCTCATGACAAACCAGCTTCTGATGAGTTTATCCTGCAGAGAAAGATTAAAGGCAAATAAAATTAGGCAAGTGTTTCGGTTCTGATTTGGGGTTATCCAGATGGAAGTATGGCCGCGTTAGAGGAGAGGTAGGCTACTCTCCTCGCCAGAGTTTGCTTTGTCGCTAAAGAGCTTTGTATTGAGAGAAGTGATCTGTCAGAGAATGGCTGGTGGACTGTACAGATAAGGTGGTTACCACAACACCATGTTGGGTGTTTGTTGAATGCAGAGGCCATTTGTTTTGTTAAGTTTATGCTGATTGTTTCAGAGCTGAAAGGACCAGAACGAAGCTTATGGTGTTTTTTTTGCCGTATGGAGCAATTTTAAATCAATATTGAGTTTCTTCTGTTTTATCAAACCAGCCCTCACACATCAAATGAAATCAAATTATATTCAGTTCAAGCTGAAAAGCCAATCTTTTAATCTAATATAATAAAAGCATTTTCTTTTTATTTAAAACTTTCTGCAGCTTTGTTTGCTTTATACATAAACGTTGGTTATTTCATAAACAAAGGCCTCATAAACATGTGGAGAAACTGCTTTTTATGGCTTGGAATTGAAATATAATTCAACTCTCACTGCTGACTTTTGCATATGAATTGTTATTTTAAAGGATGCTGTCAACCTTTATGTATTTAAAGGTTCTCTTCTCTGCCGGGTAAAAGTAAATCTTCCATCTTTATAACCATACCTCTTAAAGCACACTTTCTCTGACTTGACATTACTGAACTCTAGCAGTGTTGTGTCTTCCTAAAATTAGTTTTACTACTTTGACTGTGTGTTTTAAAGTATTTTTCAACCCAACTTCTTTGAGTCACTTTTGGTGCATCAGTGTTTCCTGTCATTATTGCAAACATGACTCTATATATTGAGAAAGCTGCACCATTCAGCCAGACGTTTATTCTGGTGAGTCACATCCTAATGATGCCTGAAAGCCTGCTGGGCTTGTCAGCCCTTTGTTAGACTCTGGAGACAGTGGAAGGACAGCCGAACATATGCAACATGAACTGCAGAATGTAATAGAGGGCTTTCAGCTTCTGTCAATCTAGTTAGTGAAGCTTAAAAGGGCATCAAGCCATCTAAAACTTCAACTGAAATGTATAGCTGACCAAAGATTTGTTGACAGTTGTCTGGAATGCCTTAAAGTTACATAACTAGGCATAAGAGTTTCGAAAGGTATAAAATATCAGCATCTTGTGACTTGTTTTGTCAAGCACCTGCAGACATTCATAGTTGTTGATTTCTGGAAGATGAGTTTTTCTCAATATATATTGGAATAACTTGATTTATTGTGGTAAGAAAATGCCTGTAAGCCATGTATAAAATGCCTGCGAGCATCCTGTAAGGTTAAGTGACGGGTGAGTCCACCCGGAGACCTTTGCTGCATGTACAGCTTAAAAGTTCATTGGCTATTTTGATAGTAGTTTAAGTAATTCAAGCAAAAATGCCAAATATTTATCAAAAATGATAATCGTTGGTTGCAGCCCAAGTTGCATAATCCCTAATTTCTCTCCCCTCATTTCCTGTCTGCTCTAATGCTTACTATCTAATACAAGATAAAACACCCCCAAAACATATTAAAACAAAATTCATTCACAGCCACGCTCTGAGGCTGTATACACAGTGCTGTTTTGAGCAAAATGCTAACGTTAGCATCGCAACATATACACAATTACAATGCTAACATGTTGGCGGGTAAAATGTTTACCATTGTCATCGTTCTAGTTTAGGGTGTTAGCATGTTAACATTTGAAAAGCACAAATTGAAGTGTGATGCTAATGGGAATGTCATTATTTTAAAGGTGATAAACCAAAGTATTGGACAATTAAAACTGTTGATCTGCTGGTGGTGCTAAATTAAAAGACTGTCTGTGTCACGCTGGTTTGTCATTATTCCAGGTTCCACCCGCCCACCATTTACTTCAATATTCAAGCGATGTCTGTCACCTCTCCATGTAACTAATTTAGCCTTTTGTATAAGAGACACTTTGAAGAGAACATCGGTGTGTATATCTGTTCGTTGAAACAAATATTACATTTATATTTATATATAAAATATTATGATTTAAATGAGTGCTTATATATTATACTACAAATAGACTGAACTTCAGTTAGCTTGTCACTCAGATAAATTACAGATTTATAGTTAAATGCAGGGAGTCTGACGAGATGTATAATGATGCCAGAGCCTCTAATTTTTCTTTATTTTCTGTAATATTATCAAGCCCAGAAAATGGGCGTTGATCATCTCTTTATATTATCGTCGTACTGTGACAAAAATGGGCATCTGCAGATATCACCGTACTGTCCACTAAAAACTTTTTATTACAAAATACAGCATTATTATTGAAATACAGCAGTCAGCACTTTTTGTGTTGCATATTTGTAATGCTTTTATATTGTATTATCACCAGGCTTTGCATTTGATACCGCACATATGTATTGTGTCTTTTTGTGTTCATGCATTCATACATGAAAGGGAGGCCATCTTGACGACAGTAGAGCTTTAACCCGTGGCTGGTGTTTATCTTTTGTCCTCTGTAGCTGTCAGTGTTCATGTGATTCCCTCTGTTTGTTTGACACAATCAGCACTCACTGCCTGTCAGCGTCCCCCTTTTCACCAAGCTGTGCTCTGAGGTATGACTGTTCTGCTCATTAGCATGAGCCACAGCCACTGTATGTGTGACTTACAATGTCTTTATGTTAGACGCTGTTTTTATCTCATATTCTCATATCTGTTTCCTTGTGTTTCTCAGTCTGTAAATGACAGCAACAATGGTTAAGTGAAGTAAAGCAAAATCCATACTAACAGTAACCCTAACCCCTGCAGCTGTAATCTAATATAGTTTTATTGCAATCACTTACTGCATTTCTTTATGGCCATCAGAGAGTGTGTGCTCTTCATGGAGAAAGGGTAATTACTGGAGCATCTAATACTGCCGTAGCCTCGATTAAAGCCTGAGCAGTGGCGTTGTTATATCAGATGAAAGGGTGCCTTTAATGGTGAAGGTGTTACAGACCTGCGCATAGCAGGTGTGATCAGTGGAAAGTTGATGAATAAATCATAGGAGATGGAGTGGATGGAGTAGATGGAGTGGATGGAGTGGATGGATTACATTATCTCATAAATCATGTTTGTCTGTAGCTTAGCTGTTCTGGTTTTGTTGAGCTGACAAAATACACAAGATGTGCTGTCCTGCGGCCGGGTCCTTTTGTGTGTCCTGTGACTTTGATCCATTGTTGTGGCTGCATTTGGGGTGTTGAGGTCTGTCAGTGTAAACCGCGACCTGTGGTCCACAGACAGAGCAGTGGAAGGACGGAGGTTTCACATGACTACGGTTTTGTCTGTCCAACACGAGAGACTGTGGCCATTTTGCAGCACAAAGCTTGCTAGGGCAGGTAAATGTGATTAACCTTGCTGCTGCTTTAAAGTGGTTGTCAACACATGGAGTGTCTGATCATCTCATAGTTTTCAGTGTGAGAAAGAAAAGTGTGACAACAAAATCAAATCTTAACATAAGGTCCACTTTGAGGCACATTTGGTGTAAGAATATGTATTTGTATTCGAATATGCCATATGACTGGATGCTAATTTATTTTATTGTTTTGTATGTCTTTTGACTTCAGTGGAATTGTGACAATGTGAGAAATCACGATAATATGATCACATTGTGTCATCAACACAAAGAAAATTCTGTTTGATTTTGTAATTCCAGGAAAACTGTAATTAGAAACAAAAACTAATTAAAATGTAATTTAATTTGTTTATTTAGATGCCCGATAATGCATTACAGTAGAAAATGTAATAGAAAATGCCAAATACTTGCTGTTACACTGTTGTTTTGACAAAACAAGCAATGTAACACTGGGCTCTGGAAACTTATGATGGGCACTGTTCACTATGTTTTTATCATTTCATAGATTTAATGAAAATGGATTCATCTTTCATGAAATGAATCACTGGTTGCAGCCCTACACTGAACAGTAGTTTGATTATTTTATGTAGAATGTTGCATACATTTGTCAGATCATGATACTCCTTAATAGGAGGGAATATGTCCTTCATAATATCATAATGTTTTAGTTCAGAATATTGCCTACTGAGTACTTGAAGATCTATTTAGCCCTAACCACAACTATGAACATACTTAGAAACTCAGGGCAAAATATAATCATGGCGTTGCCTCTCACAGATCTCACAGATGGTCTTTTGATGAAGCGGTGATCTCAAACCTAATGGTCCACAAACTCAGTACCTCTGTGCATCCACAGTACAGCTAAACTAATGACCTGCTGCTTGTTCCCTCATGGGACAACATGATTTACACCTCATGCCTGCTTGTTTATCAGCTTTCCTGTGACAAACCACTCACAGTGCATTAGCAGAATGTGGCTGTATATGTGCTGACATGGTGGACCATGAACATAATGTTAATTAGTCTGTGTGAAGTGTGGCATATGACTGAGGGTTGCCATTTACTAAAGAGGCCTATTTATTTTCACACTCTGTTGAAGTGATGATATTACATCTCACTGCATATTTACATGTGACGTCACTGTCCTGTGATTGAGATCAGTTACTGAAATACTGAACCATGTGATGCAATCTAAGAAAGAGCTGATATTGTTCTTTAGTTTAACTTAGAGGAGCTTGTTCTCTATTGAGTATTTTCAATATTAAGCTACAATATACTTCTACTCCACTACACTGGAAATGCTATAGTTTGTACTCCACTACTTTTATCATTCTGCATGAATTGCAGTAATAGTATTTCAGTATTGCAGTACTGCTTTTATTTGGGTCTGATTACATCTTCCAACACTGCTGTACGCACATACTTCTGGTGGGTAGTTTATATTCATATGATTCTTAAATGCTAACAATCCATAACTCTCTGTAAGCGTAAGATATGAATTATTCAAACCTGCGGCCTCTTCTTTTTGCACACCAATTTATATTCTCCAATCTTGTCGGTCAATTTCATTTGCTTATGTTCAAAACTCTTCTGAGTAGCTTTTCTCATTACACCCCATAGTCTGCAACAACGTGACGTTTGAAAAACGAATCGCTCTAAATAACCTAATGCATTTTTCAGTGAGACAGCGCTAAAAGGCTTTTAAATGGCTCGCCTCTTAAAGCCATCTTTCTTTCCATCCTCTCTCCTCTTAACCCCATCTGCTCTTAGACGAAGAATGTTCCTGGTACTCCAGCCTTAGCCTGCACTGGCCGGTCTGCAGAGATGGGTTCAGAGGAGCGCAGTTCAGCCATGTCGCAGAAGATATCCTCCGTGTCACGCAGCAACAGCAGCGCCTCATCCAAACTCGACAGCCGACAGGTAACGCACAACAGTGTTGACACTGTAGGACTTGAGAAGTTTGAACAATTAACTTTTCCACATTCTATTTTTCTGACTGTACATTATTGCAAAAAAAGATACTGCCTGTCCTCAGGGATCTCTGTGTCACGGGAGAATGACTTTTGCTAATAGGCCCTGCGGATTTCTTAGACGTTCTCACAGGACTCTATTTGGCTCTTTATAAATACATTTCCTCCAAATGTGGACACATTTTGAGTCCTCTGAATTAGAAAAATTCCAATTTGCAATTCCAATTATGTGCTTTGATATTAGCACCAAGAACAAACAGTTGCCTTTGCCTTGTGTTTATCTGCAGGCAGCAGACTCGTACGTTTTTCATTACCAGCAACAGCTCTTCTGTTTGGAAATGAAAGTAATAAAGGTTCACTCCAGTCCTTCCCTCAGGACACACAGAGATGAGTGGTCTATCACTTTAGAGTAACAAAAAATACAGGGACTGAAAAAGTGTTTTAATTCGTAAAGTACCTCTGGACAAACAAACAAACAAACAAATAAATAAATAAACATTTTCTCAAAATGGCTGTTTCAAACCTCATGAGCTGGAGATGTGTTTCAATCTAAGTTTCAGATCACCCATAAAAACGAATCCAAGTTGTATTTGCAAGTTGTAATTGCTTTGAATAATTAAGCTAATGATTTGGGGATTTTAAACAAAAGATAAGATCACAAAATCCTGTTTCAACATTTTGGGGAATATGCCTATGTATTCACTTTCTGGCAAAAAGTTAGTTGCAAAGATCTATAGCCCTCTCATCACTGTATGGTAAATATGAAGCTGGAGCCAGGAAATGATACTTAAGACTGGCGACAGGGAACAACTCTAAAACCAGCTCCCCCACAGCTCAATAATGAATCCATTATACATAGTTTATTTTAGGTTTTAGAACATCACGTTTTACAGGGGGTTGTATGCCGGACTATGCGGGGTGCAGTAACTTCCTGGAACACAACCACAACTTGTCCTTTCTACAATATGTTTTGCTTTGTTTTGTTTAATCAAACAAGATATAACATGTTAAATAGTGAGCTTTAGATGTGATAGATTAACAGAGTTTTAGACTTGTAGCTAAAAAAAAATAATAATAAAATAGGTAAACTCTAACTGGAAAGACCTTGTTGAAGCCACACAAATGTCACACGGCTCCAGGTAAGCAGCTGTTCTCCAAGCTAATTATATTCGGCCCGTATGTTCATATTTACAATGCAAACATGAGAGTGGTATCGATATTCTCTTCCAAATCTCGACAAGAGAGCAAATTTCCCAATATGTCGAGCTATGTCTTTATATGCAGCAGGGTGTACAACTTTGGATTCATGATTTACAATTTTCTTATGCTGAGAGCTACCCTTGTATCAAGACATGTCTTCTTGTCAGTTGTCTCTGGAAGTATCTCTCGACCTTGAGGAAAAATGCCCAGGCAGCATTGTGTGACAATGACTCACTGTGAGTGTTTCAGTGGGAGATGTGATGAGCGCTGAGGGAAAGCGAACAACCCACAAGCCACGCCCTCTACATCCCCCCAACCCCTTACAGAAATGAGGGTTTATTTTAGACGGCCTCACCTACAGCAGTCAGCCTCTCTGACTGATAGAGTTTGTCTAGCCCGAGCTGTTATACACTGGAACATTCAGAGACACACTGAGATAACAAACACAGAGTCACCTCAAACCTCTGCCAAGAACCCAAAGTCCCTCTGGGTAGCTGTGATGTGACCATCATTTGTGCTTGAGTTTTTGTCCCTCTTGAATACCTTAAGATAAGATATCATCCTAAAGTACTGCTTTTTCAACATGAATTCGATAGCTGGAACTAGGGACTGTTTTGCATTTGTGCTCCATAAATGACTCAAGAAATTAGGCATTTCACTTCATGAAAAATTGGGAGACTCACAATTTTTTTTAAATATTCATGGGTCCATCCTGTTGACCTCATGGTTAAGACGCTAACCAATGACCCCAATGTTCCTGGCTAGATTCCAGCAGGGGACCTTTGTTGTATATCAAAAAAAAGACTCGGTCTCAACCTCTTTTCTGTCTGTTTCTACACTGTCAAATTGTCAATAAAGACAAAAATGACAACAACAAAAGGTCAAGATTGAAGCAGCAGTGGATGTTCTGATTTTTTTTCCCCCTAATATGGGTCAAGCTCCAAAAACACTGCATCCTCGATTTCCCTCAGTGCAACTCAATAGTGTATTTCATTTGACCCTCCCTCGTTTCAAGATGGTGCCACATTTGTTCTATGAAAGTTGGTCACCGGGGGCACTGAAAAAGCCTTTAGAGCATGCATGATAGAGACTTTCTTTAGATGAGCTGGTTGGCTGCTGCTCTTTTTCATTATGATTGTAAACGGGGGAAGTATTTTTAAGCCTGTGTGCGTCACGTCATACTGCAATACCAAGTGTAGCCACTATGTCAGAATTGCCCTATAGCCCAGCCCTATAACCCAATGTATTATACAGGGGTATAGTATAGGGGTTATGTTTCCGACTTTAAGAGCCAAAACATTAACGCTTAGACAATATAAACTAAAAGCGATATAGACCACAAATAATGCAATAGTCTCTGTGTCCACAAAGATGTTACAAAACCCTCTGTGCATTCTGTTTATGCTGCCTTCCTGGAATTATCATCGCTGAAGTACATAACAGAGCTGTCTGGATTAGTCTGTGATGAAATATCACCTTAATCTCTTTATTTACAGGGAGATTTGGATAAAGCGTTCTAATCTCAGCCAGGAAATGATTATTGTGAAGAGTTGAGATTAGACAGGTAAGCTAATTTTCTAAATGGGACCATGAGGTGAAAGTAGTGTGTGAAGCTCCACACTGGTCACCAAATTTCATAGGGCTGAATTTTCCCTCAGCGATGAAACTCTCATCTCACACGGCCTCCCACTGACTAACTGACACTACATCGAAGGAGAGACTGAAAATGTAAACAGCCACAAAGTGCTACATGCTTTTGAGACCTTGACTCTGTTATGTGGATGATTCATTAGTTTTAGGTAACCTCACCGTGCACAAGCTGCTAACATCTATCTATCATGTCAGAGCTCTCAGAAACCATCTATGCCCACAGGACAGCTGGGAAATAGTGGAGGGCCTGCGAGGAGGCTTCAGCAGTGTCCCGGAGCCCCAGAAACAGGAGGGCTTCATGCTGAAGAAGAGAAAGTGGCCCATGAAAGGCTGGCATAAGGTATAATCAATCAAATGTGAGGTTCTTAAATGACACACATTGACTCACACTTAATCTTCTCTCAGAGTGATAGACTTTATGACGTATTTCTAGACGTATTCAACAACTGAACTTCATTTCCATTTCCCAGTCGTACCCTTTACGCTTTCCTGATTCATTTTTCTAAAAATGTGCTGACGTGACTCATTTGTGTTTTAAACTAATTGAATGAGCTTATGCAGTTGATGATTCCACCCACAGAGGAGTCATATGTGACCAGGGTCAGTGACTGTCTAAAAGCTTTCACTGGGATGATACTACCTGGCGGCATTAGCTGATGGCCTGTTGGTTAATAGAGCTGTATACATTTAGTATTGACTCACAGTTAGAGCTTTTCAGGTCGTTGTGCATTCAACAGAGCACCAAGAATCACATTTACAAATAGAGGGGATGAGAAAGATTGCAACAGAGTGAGAAGAAGATGAATAAAGGCAGACGAGATGCAAGACAAGAGCCTGGGATGACAAACCTCTCACTGCAGAGACATTAATATCATGCATTAACAAGAGGCATACTCTGTCACGATCACAGAGTCATAACAGTGACTTAAGATTTGTTGTCAGGGGTGTTGCATCCCGGCTGCATCTCATTGATTCATTGTCCTCCTCTCTCCCTGCAGAGATACTTCTTCCTGGACAAGGGCATCTTGAAGTATGGCAAGTGCAGTGCTGATGTGAGTACAACAGCCTTCTGGCTGCATACTATGTGGTTGTCAGTTACAGAAGATTACAAAGGACACTTTGTATCTTGTTGTACTGCTTGTTGTCTTTGCAAAAATATCTTTATATATATATATATCTGTGCCCGTAGACACAAAAGGCCCTCATTCCCTTACAATCTCATTGATGTGAATCACAAGGAGCATTTTACCCACCAATTTCACCTAATTATATCAGCCATGCAGAGGCTCTGCTCGGCCAGTGCTGCCAGAGCCAATTAAAGGATGATAAGGATAATAGTGTGTTTGAAAACTAAACTGCATCCCGTTGCATTTGTTTTAACTCTAGTCCAAAACGTTCATAATTTGTGTGTGTTGACTTTGCCTTGCAGATTGAGAAAAGGAAACTGCATGGCTGCATTGACGTTGGTCTCTCTGTCATGGCCATTAAGAAGAAAGCCAAGTGCATCGATTTTGATGCTGAGGAAAACATCTATCACCTGAAGGTAAACCGCAAGGCTAATTAATGTAAATGAATACATATTTACTGGAAGTGATGTTGAACATCAGATTATTCCTTTTTGACTCCTGGAACAGGTGCTAACATTGAAAAGGCTTTAAAATGACCTTATGTGACTGAGGGAGAATTATAGTACCCGTGTGTGTTTTTCCACCTTCACGCCTCCTTCACTTTACTTGCCCTTGTGTTGATTCCTGATTATGGTATCTGCTCTGCAGCTTAAGTCACAGGAGCTGTTTGATGAATGGGTTTCCAAGTTGCGTCACCATCGGCTCTATCGGCAAAATGAGATTGCTATGTACCCTACCGAGAAGTCCTTCTACTATTCCCACTACCCCTCCCCCAACTCCCCTAGCATGGCGGAGAGTGCCTCTATCAGAAAGGTATACCTGTGCGTGCACTACCCAGCACACTGAAAACTGAAACGAGTCTATTTAAGATAGAATCTGCTCATAAATGTCATTATTTCATCTACAATATTTAGTGAAGTCGAAGTCCTCCTATTGAAGAATTGTATGAATTAAGCAAATTGTTATTGGACTGACCTTTGGGTCTGTTTGCTCTTGCAGTGCATGTCTATACGAAGGCAGTCTACAGTGCATTCTGCAGGAGACTTCCCTTTAAGCTGCAACAGCCAGGCCAAAGTAGCTGCCTGGCTCCAGTCATCTGACGACATGGACAAGTGCTCCAAAGGTGAGATAGTAGAGCTGTCCCTCGTGATTTGTGGAGTTTCTCAACACTCACTAGTATTCTGATGTACTTCTTAATACGTATGTGACTCCCCTCTCCTCTGTTGGTTTCTTAGCAAGATGTCGATAAACTCTAAATATCTGATTTGGCTGAGAGCTAAGAACTATTGGTAATATTTGGGTTAGATCTGGGATTTCCATCCACTTATTCAGTGTGCATGAAGGTTTGTGCTCCATTCAGAGCCTCCTAGTTACAGTTCAGTTGCCATTGAGAGTAAGAGAGGCAGGTAAGCTTGGTGAGTCAAGTTTTTGTCATTTGTCAAATGCTTCATTTAATACCAATAAATCTGTCTGCCTGCTGTCTTATTTGCAAGTAAAATAGGACTGGCATTATGTTGTTGTTAGGACGCTGTGGATTAAACAGTTTGTCTCGGTTTTAGTTCATTAGTATTCTGATGATCTGTCCTGTCGACATTTTCTTCAGTTATTAAGTAAAAAGTTATGATTTTCTAATGTAGAAATCTTGGAAAATGTACACAAAACAATCCACACACAGGGGTTAGGATTGCCACTTATTCAGTTGTTTACCACTCATTAAAATGTATTAATCAGATACATTTATCTGTTTAAGCCACTTCCTCTTCTGAACTCTTAAGTGAACTTTGTAAAGTGATTGACTTGTGTTGCTTGGTCACCTGTCCCTACGTACAACAAAGTCTTGTTTTCACTGACTTCATGGATAGTAGGTTAGGGTATTTGTACAGTCCGTACAGGGAGCGGTTAGTGGGTCTGTCCTTATTGGCCACACCACTACATGCAAGTGTTTCTGCACTGCTCCTTTTTTTCTGATCCATTTTCTCTTTTGTCTACTCTTGTAAGGATTACAGATATTAGAACCCAAAAGCACAACTCGGAGACAAGATATAAGTTCAGTTCTTTTACTAGAGTTCAGGCAGGGTCAAAACCGGGAGGTCAGTCAAAACAGGCGAACAAATCCAATAAGGGGCAGGCAAAAATCCAAGGTCGAAAACAGGCAGATCATGAACAATATAAAGGTACGCTGGAGAACTTGGCAAAAAACATACAAGACAATCTGGCACGGAACAAGAGCAAGTGAGGGGACCTAAATGGTGAGGGCTAATGAGGGAATGGGCTGCAGGTGAGATGGGTGTGGAGGACCAGGTGAGGGGAATGAGAGATGATCGGGTGTGAATGGTAGGATCTGAAATGACAGGAGAGTTAGTAAAATAAGCAGACAGGATGAAAACAAACTAATATGAAGGGGAATTCGTGACAACTCTCTCCCCACTTCTTGACCATCTTATCTTGGTGTGGATCTTTGTCCTACACTCAACAGACTTGTCAGTCTGTGAGGTCTACCTGCTGGAGCTCAGCCACCTGCTTCAGAGTATGGAGGTCCTGCACCGAACCTATTCTGCTCCATCTATCCAGGCACTGCAGGTCAGCACATTGTTCCTGATTCATTTCACTTTAACATGCAGAGCAGGTTGCTCATCATAATTGCAATTCAAGATTAAGTCTGAGAAACTGTCTAGTAAATTAACCTCATCACATCCAAAATACTAGATGACTAAGAATCTTGTGTAAAGTATCTTGTCTTGTTTCATCTTATCATTTCTCTCCACCAATATTTTTTGATGCCCCCAAGTCATTCGCTACTAAATATAGAACAAAATGAAACTTTACTGCCAGCAATGAAACCATTTCATATTAAAAAAGCCTCTTAAAAGACAATATTCCTCTTTGCCTTGACAATAAATATCTTCTCCTTTTGTTCTCTAGGCATCTACATTTGACAGCCCCAAGAAGGAAAAGAGACTACCTAGGAAATGGCGCACTAAAAACTACAACAAAGATGTCAAAACAACTCTGCAGGTAGACATCACGACAATAAAGTGTGATCATATTTCATCTTTTTTTGTACGAGTCTCTCCAAGTTCTACTCCTCCTGTTCTAGGTACCGAGCTGCATCTCCTCCGGCTCTATGCGCCTCCATGCCTCTAACCCCAACCTCTCCACTGCTGCACTCGCCAATGACAAGGCCGACACTGAATCCCTGGATTCCACTTTTGATGTGGCCAAGCTGCAGGAGGACTTCTGCCGCGTTGCCACTAACTGTGAGTCAAATATTATGAGCTTTTAATTTTCCGTCATTTTCATTTTCCGTCATTGAAATATATATTCATAATGGCATCACAATTCCCACTTTTTCTGTAAAATGGTTTTAACTTTTGCCACAGGGGACAGCTGTCGATTCAGCTGTTTACCACATCTATGCACATTCAGGAGTATGAAGCTAAGGATTTGTGATGGGCTGAATCTAATACAGCGATGCTTTAATATTGCCAGCACTAGTCACTAATGTGGCTTCCCAAGCACCTGTTGTGAAGTGCCTGGTAAAATGAATGTCTTCCAGCAAAGATTGCAGCTTAATGAGCGATCGGAGATGATCAAAATTTTCCATTTTATTAGAAGCCTGGTGGGATAGACTTGTTACTGGATGTATTGTGATTGGATCTGCATTGCTCTGAAATGAATGCAAATGGGTCTCCAGTTAAAGCTCCCCTATTTTTCTCTTGTTGCTGCAGTGCATGCGACCATGAAGACAGCCCTGAGTTCCCTAACATCTGAGAGAGAGAGATTAAAACAATGTGTTGACCACGAAACAATTCCCCCTACCTCACTGCAGGTTGTCAGTTTGAAGAACTCACTGTCCACGGTACGTGAAATAACACACACAGACACAGAAATGGTATCAGTCAGTAGAAATAAGTTAAGTATTCCACTTTCTTTTAGACTGTTACACTCCTCTCAGAAGCCGTGTCCTCCCACATCAATTGTCAGGCATGACACATTGTCGAGCCTCTTAGAGGGATTACTAGCTGCTGGTGTGATGTCTGCCCACCTAAACATGCCCATGTTCAACAGTCATATTTCCTGTGGCTGCTGCCTCCTACCCAGAGGCCTTTTCTATTTTCTGTTTTTACGGTTACACAGGCATCGTCATGCTGACTTCTTTAGCCACATTAGAACTTCTGTGCTCCCTACGCCAACACATTTCTTTGACTTTAAATACCGTGCTGGGTGTTAGCTTCTACCTACTCCACCTCACATAGTCAGTAGTAGGTGAGTATCCTAGTTTAGTGATAACGCATACATGACTCTGAGGTAAATGGCATGTTTTAAAGCCTGCTTTTGTAAAAACACGTGGCGATGAACAGCGTAAGTCAGGATTTCATCAGTATTCAGTGTCCAAGGCATTATTTGTTGTGTGTGTGTGTGCTATAAACAATGTCTCCACTGGTTATTTTCCCAGGCTTTAGCCCAGAACTCTGAGCTGAGAGAGCGACTGTGCAAGATTCATGCCGAGTCCCACATCGTAGAGCCCACACTTATAAATCTCACTGCCCCTGTGCAGGTGGGTGCGGGAATGCAGTGACTCTACTCCTTCCCCCCCCCCCCCCACGATGATTATTATTATCTTTATTTTCATCCCACGCAGTCTTGACTTTGCCACAGAATGAATGAGCTGTCCCTTCCTTCTCATCCAGATTCAACAAATGTTGCCCTCCTCCACACCCCCTCACTCGACTCACTTTCTTTCATGATGACAGTGACTATAAAAAAAGTGAACATCATTTTCTTCACCACAAACTTTAAGGGAACACAACCGCCTCAAATAATTGGAATTTCCATTATTTGGGTAAAAGAAAGTGCTTCCTCTCAGTCCTGTGGTTGTGTCTCTCTATCACATGGCTACCTGTCACATTATTGTCTCCTAAAGGAAGCTCTTTGCACTCTTAATCTGATTTGCAGACCAGAGAGTGTGAGCTGATCTACTTAATCATGTCCCTAGAAATTTGTATGAACACACAGTGCAAAACTAATATGCCTCCTCTGAGATTATCTCCAGGCTCATTAATCAGCTTCGGCAATAACAAAGGATGCAGGGGCGTGCTCACTTCCATGTGTGGTTTTGTGAAATGGGCTTCTTTTTCATAATTGGTTACATGTTTTAACTTTATTTCAGAAGAACTATGAGTTCATTTTGAATGCGCATCTTGTTTTATGTCAACACCTTGTCAGACAGTAGAGTGGGTATGCACACTTGTTGCACACTTGCACTTCTGGCTGGCTCCCTGTAATTAATACAGTAATATATTGTGATACAGTCTCTAGAAATAGGTTTAATTGATACAATATATTCTTAATATATTGTGAAATAGATCCCGTCTTTATACAATTTTTTTTATTCTGAAGTGTTCCGATTTGTAGAATGAATTATTTGGCCAATTTATGTCTGTTTAACACTCAAACGATGGCACATGTTGCTGTGTACAAAGAAAGAGACTCTATGTGCATTGTTGCATAATGTTTCAATTCAATTTTCTATATTTTATTTTTTTCTTTTATTTTAATATAAGCTTCTAGGAAACTAAATAGCATTTCATAATAGAATCACTAAATATAGTGTACCCTTGGACTGAATTGGACTCTGAAATAATGTTTTATATGTGACTGTCTTTCAATATATTTATATGTGACTATCTTTCAATATATTGCATGATTTGTGTGTTCTGATAATCTCACTATCCACACATTGTGTGATGGTATTTTATTCTAAATTACCCTGTAATCGCCGCCCCTTCTGGCTGTGATGATGTTGCCCTTTTCTTGTTCTTAATTATAGCTGTGAACACTGTGTCCCCTAGAAACAGGACTCTGTCGATGAATCCCATCCCCTCGTCCACCAAGTATCCAATGAGAGCGGAGCTTCAATCACAGAGTCTTTGTCTGAGTTCTTCGATGCACAGGAAGTTTTACTATCTGCTAGTTCTTCTGAAAATGAGGTGAGTGTGAGAGCTAAACTGTTACCGTTAGCAGTTAAGAAATCCGCCAGTGGCATAAACTGACATTTATGGCTGCATAATGCATTTAATATTGTCATTGTAAATGTAATGTAATTTGTCTCGTTTGCTGCAACTATTGTTGGATGAGAAAAATGGAGAGAAAAAATTAATCCAGATGATGGGTCGGAAAATGAAATTTCCACCAGAGGTTCTTGATTTATTATCAAACTTCATTTCATCCATTCTGTCTGCAAAATGTTTTAAACCTGTAGGCACATTGGGACAATTCAGTGCTGCTCTATTGCAAAGAGAAACCATCGCTTTAAAGTGTAAAGTAAAGTTTTCATGACGTGTGTCATGAAACCAGTAAGCCCTCACTTCAGTCTCCTTTTCCTCCAGTGTTCAAGCAGCATGCCAGATCAGAGCACAGCTGGAGCAAAAGTAATGTGAAAATGGAAGTTAATTACTTTAATCTAAAAATAAAGCAAGTTGAGGTACAAATTAGTCGCTAGGTCCCAAGGGACCATTCATCTCTAACGCAGTAGATTGTCTGCTGATGTGACAGGATGTTAAAAGAGACCTGCCCAGTCCTTTTCTGCAGGTGGTATTAAAAATGTTTCTATCAGCTAAGGTTTTGATCTTTTTTTAGGTATCAGACGATGACTCCTACATTAGTGACATCAGTGACAACATTTCCATGGACAACTTCAGCAACGAGACAGAAAATGAGAGACCAAACTCGGGTAAACTATGGGACATATACTGTGGACTAGATTTAATACAAATGTTAATACAATACAGGCCTCAGTGCAATTTTATGGGTTCAGATGTCATTCTGTACAATTACTTAATTTCCATATTTGCTGGTTGCATTGACCACACCAAGAGCTGCCGGTGTCTTGACCTCTTACACCATCTGTTCCCAGACTCTGTCCTTTATCAGCGTAGATCCTGCCTGCCCTCGCCTAGCCCCAACAACAGCACCATCAGCCTGTGGAACATCCTCAGGAACAACATCGGCAAAGACCTGTCCAAAGTGGCGATGCCTGTACAACTTAATGAGCCGCTCAACACCCTGCAGAGACTGTGTGAGGAGCTGGAGTACAGCGAGCTGCTAGACAGGGCTGCTAACACACAGGACCCTTTTGAACGTATGGTGAGATTGCAAATTCACTGCTTGCTGTTTGAGTCTGTTTAGTTCGGATCAGAATTTCACTTTTAGCACATAAATGGCCCCCTATGACAGAAGCAGTTGCCCTTAGTGAAGCTTAAGTTTTAAGATTTTTTTTTTTTCTTTTTTCTTTTTTTTTTTTTAAAAGAATTTTTTTTTTCGCTGCTAGAATTGATGAAAAACGTATCAAATCCTGGACCAAAAAGAGACAATTTTTTTTTCATTCTGCTTGTGCATGTGATGTTGAGAAACTGGTATTTTAGAGGTTTCCATAAAGTAAAAACATGGAGGCTCAACGGCAGCACGTAACGGCTTCACTCCTTCTGTTTTTACCAGTCACAGTAAAAGCCCAACTTACATTCACTCAGCATTTCTCCAAGAGGCAACAAGTAGCTAGTATTTGGCAACAAAAATAGTCATTCAATGGTCATCAGCCCTCTCGGCCCTACTGGTCTTGGTTGTCTGCACACCTCTGTCCAACTGCTGAGTAAAACTTTAATTCATAGCAACACACTTTTGGGCTTTCTCAAAGTTTGGCATCACCATTCAACAAAAACTGCCCAAACTGACATTAATGGCAACATTATGATTCAGTTTCTGTTGACATCGGACGGCAATTTGAGCAAAGGCTTGGTGTTTGCTCATGGCAGCTCACTGGCTTTGCCATCCACGTAAAATTTGGCGATTTTCTTTCCTCTAAGTGACTGTCAAGCACAATTATAAGCACCAAGACACCCATTTTCGTTTTGCTGGCAGTTAATCCTCTAGACCAGGGACATCGTGTGCAAGAGACCAGCAGGAAGATTCTGCCTCTTTCAGTGTTTCACTTTTGCTCACATTTGCATTGAGTTACTTTGGAGTGATGGAGTTCGTTGGTTGAATATTGTTTTGTGTGGAAGGTGCAGAGAAGATACAGCCTTTGAAGTCGCCAAGTCATTAAGGACAAAAATGCCATATACAGTATATACATGTGAAATTAATAGCATATGAAGTTGGTGTCAGCTCTAAACTTTGGCCTCCCATTATGATGTGGAAGTAATTATCAGTGCTCTCTTGGCTGAGTGCAACTAATGGAGGACTATCCAGACATTTACTCTGCTCATTACAGTAAAACTGAATGGACTAATAATAAGGGACTATAAAATGATGATCTATCTCAGCTAGTTCAATGATCTGTTCTTTTTTTATCCTTTTAAGGTACATTTTGCTTTTTGCTCCACCTCAGTTGAGGAGACTCATTATTCCGTAATAGAAAAGATAAATAAAGCATTACTAACTGTTTTGGTTTATCTTTGTCCAGGTATACGTAGCTACTTTCGTTGTATCAGGCTATGCATCCAGCTACTACAGAACTGGGGGAAAGCCTTTCAACCCCCTCCTGGGGGAGACATATGAATGTGACAGGCCAGATAAAGGCTTGCGATTTGTTGCAGAGCAGGTATTCATGAATCCCAATTTCTGTGCTATCGACAATCACAGTATAATGATAATAATAATGCACTGAAAGCATGCGTTTTGTTCCCCTTTACATTGCCAGGTCAGCCATCACCCACCGATCTCAGCTTGCCACGCAGAGTCTAAAAACTTCATCTTCTGGCAAGGTAGTGGAATATAGAAATGAATCTGAATCATTGTCAGTGTCTGTAAAGATTGCAGCAGTTGCTTGTCATCCGAGATGAATGTTATTGTGAACAATCGTTTGGTTTTCTTATCGGTTTTGTAGATGTGAGGTGTAAGAACAAGTTCTGGGGGAAGTCAATGGAGATTGTTCCTGTTGGTACCACTCATGTAACTCTGCCAGGGTGAGTCTTTTCTGCGTCTATCATTTGCTCGAGGACTGGACAGACACACAGACTTGTACACAGCGACCATGTCAATTAAGAAGCAATGTCTACATCTGTCAAGTTAAAAGGAATGTGGTTTTAATCCCCCCTTTTTCTAGCTTTGGGGACCACTACGAGTGGAACAAAGTGACTTCCTGCATCCACAACATTCTCAGTGGACAGCGCTGGATTGAGCACTATGGGGAGATCTCCATCAGAAACTCCAGCAGTGACATTTGTCAGTGCAAGATCACTTTTGTTAAGGTGAGGCAAGCATTAAAAAGGTTTAAAAATGCTTAATACAAAAGATAGAAATTCTTTATTTTTATGCACTTTAGCTACTCAAGACTTCAAATTATTTATTTTGTAAATGTGACACTCAACGCTGGATTATGCTTCCCTGCAAGGTGTTGCAAGACAAGACAAAATATAGTTATAGTCTATAATGTATTCCAGGTCTATCATAATGTTGCGCTTTCTTTCTTTCCTCTCTCTCTAATTTGCCATATACTTGTGTTTGTAGACATCCCTCTGTGAACCCCAGGGGTTTTGATCTTGATAAATTGCAAGCAGTAAAAAAGGCATTTTTCTATACTATACATGAATCACCCACAGGCAGAATACATGCGGTAGTCCCTTCATTAGTCCATAAACCTTCTACACAGATGGTGCTTTTCACCTGCATGCCACCAAGAACCCCTCGATGTTTTCAGTGTTTGATGTATGGAAGCCTTTACTGGGAGCAAAAGGTTAATTGCTTTAGCGTGTGCCCATTTGAAAGACGCTGTGAAGCTGTGCAGGGTAGAAAGTCCGGACATGTCAGAACTCATTATGCATCTTCATCTCCCGATAAACACACCAGCCCAGCACACACTGGGGCTTGTGATTGATTCACATAACAGTAACACTTGCTGACTGCAAGAGGACATGATGGTGATCCCTGCATTGTCTAGTCATGCCTACGAAGAGCATAATACTATGTTCTTCTCCACCTGCCAATTCTTTTCCCAGGCCAAATACTGGAATTCAAGTGTGAATGAGGTGGAGGGAGCCATCACAGATAATAAAGGAAAGGTCGTCCACAGACTCTTTGGAAAGTGGCAGGAAGCAGTTTTCTGTGGAGACCCACCCTCAGCCACATGCATCTGGAGAGCAAGTATGACAAGTTTCTTTCATAGGAATGCACTGAACGCCTTTTTGCATTGCATATCTTCTTATGACAGCATCTGACACAGTGGATGTTATTCATGTGCAATGTAGATGCAATGCCAGTAGACCTTGACCAGTACTACGGTTTCACCAAGTTTGCTATTGAACTGAACGAGCTGGACCCATCCCTGAAACTGCTGCTACCGCTCACAGACACCAGACTACGTGTGGACCAAAGGTACAAGCAAATAAACAACTGTATTTTCATGCACTTAGGTAGTGGTTATTGTTGCCGTTCAATAACCTGATTTCTTAAATGTCGGTAAACGGGAAGACGATTTCAAAGACATGGTTAAAACAGATTTCTGTCAGAGAATCAGTGTATCATCTGGTATCAATATAAAAAGAAACGGCTCAATGTCAGAGTATCTGAGCATCTTTCATCATCTGACGTGGATCTCAAAAGAAATGCTCACCCAACCGATCAAAATGCATCCAAAAATAGCAAGTAACTGCAGAGGCTTTTCAGATTGATCTAATTTTAGCTAACATTAAGGTTTGAAAGTCTGAAGAATGCACAAGCGCACCACCATGCGTATACTTCACAGAAGAAGTACTTTGCCATCAAAGTAAAAAAAAAAAAAAAACACTTCTAGTCAATATTCTGTGTTATGTATTTTCCGGTTTATCCATAATTAGGTTACCTAACTGAAATAATGTAAAACCAAAGAACTTAAGTATTAAATTTGAATATTGCAGATGAATGTTTTACCATCTATGCATAATGAACGTGTCTCGCTGGCAGACTGCTGGAGGAGGGGAACTTGGAGGCTGCAGAGGAGCAGAAGCAGCGGATTGAACAGCTGCAAAGAGAGAGGAGGAGAGTCCTGGAGGAGAACAACGTAACACCGCAACCTAAGTTCTTCAGGTAACCTAAATATCAAGATGTATTATTTTAACACTGAGAGGCATATGTGAGTGTACTTCCAGTAATAGTGTTACATGCAGCTTGTCCCTGTAACAGCAGCCTGTGTCAGAATTTCAACACGCGTAACTATCTTCCACGGTATTCATCACTCCCTTGCTTTTCTTTTGCCTCCACAGGAAGTCAAAGGATGATACCTGGGTGAGCAACAACATGTACTGGGAGCTGAGGAAGGACCCTGGCTTCACCCAATTAGATTGTCCTATGCTTTGGTGACCCCTGAACTGCAGAGCGCGCATATTTCGACCTGCACAGCCTTTATTGTGATCCAGGCTGGGTTCTAGTGATGTCTGTATCCACAGTCTATATACCTTCCGCATTCAGTACTGGACTTCTTTACTGCAGTTCATCAAAGTTATTGCCTTAATAGCAAGTGCTTATGTAAGTTGTGTAAACATGTTTATGCAAACATATTATGAGAATGTTGATTCGTTTGGCAAATGTTGACCATATTTTCACCTGATATGGTACACTGTACCACTTAAACTGAGAACAGGAAAACTACTTGGTATAAAGTGACAAATCTGTAACTGGTCTACACTCGCTTAAAATGTATTAAGCAACTGGCCACTTTAGCTGTCGTCTTGTCATGGACATTCTCTACCTCTGAGATAAACTAGCCTTGATATGCCATTGATTAAGTGTATACACATCTGATATTTATTCTGCACCTGCCTGATGCCTTACTTGTTGTACTCATTTACTTTAAGTTATTGTTGTTGCATCTCTGAGGTCCTTTTTAAACAATGTATGTTTTTTTTAAGAACCAAACAAGAATTGTTCAAATGATCTTTAAATCCTTACTCAACTTTTCTTTCTGTCTCAGAACAGTAATTTCTGCTTTTTGCTATGAGCGTGTGAATGGTTGTGCAACTATGAGCAGCAGTAGCAAACCATTTTTCACTCTATCCATTGTCTACCTGGACCCTGGGCTTTGGGACCAAAAGTGTCCAAAACGATGCTCCATGAGCTCAAAATAAAATCTCTGATGCTTTTTTTTTTTTTTTTTTGTGGAGTCATTTGTGACTGTTCAAAACTCTGAAAGCTATGAACCAGACCATTGTCCCACTGGGTCCATACCATTGTATGGACCCAGTGGAGGTGAAATGCTGCCCCCTATTTCTCTTACACATTGCACCTTTAACTGAGATGCTGACTTGTCAAGCTGACAACGCTGTCATAAATGGTGATTAAATGTGCCAACAGGAAAAAAAAAAAAAAAAAAACTGAATCATCAGTTTTGATACTCGTATGTCCACAAAGGAGGAGGTTCATTGTGTGCTTTCAGAGCAGCTCTATTATTATTCTGAGGGCCATCAAGTGAAGTTGTTACCTCTGGAGGGCATGAAAGGCATTTGGTTAAAAACACTTGCAAATTTCATGTTGCATGGGAGCATTACCATCTTGAAAGGGCTCATCCCAATATCTTGCTTGTTACACAATTATATGAACAAAGGTGAGTCTCCATAAAATACGAGATCCACCAGTGAGTTCACTTTATATGTGGGACAAGGGTGAAGGATAACTCGAAAATAAAAGTGGTATTTGCTCAGAGCTGCAGGTGTTAGGCTCCTCCCACCATGGTAATATGGTGGGGTGGCCACAAGTAGGGCTCTCCAAATACAAAAACTTGACATAAATACCTTGTGCAGCTCACAATGTGCAATTTTATATTGTGGCTGTGTGACACAGATGCTGGGTGAACCGTTTTCTGCCTCAAGCCACAATTGATTAAATGCTGACATACAGCTAACTCATTCAATTCACAGCTTTGGGGCTTTAGCCACTTTACATAATGTGCTTGACTTCTTGTCCATACTACTGTACATTTTTTCTGTAGTGTAACTAGAATCAAAGGCTAAAAAAACAATGGAGTTCTGAGGTTATCAGATAAGTCATACATGTCTCTGAATACATCAATAAATAATGAAGTATAATGTATGATAACCCATGTTACGTTGATGAACAAACACTGAAAGACTGAGCTAACACTAGTGGCTCCTAGTGCCTAAAATGTGTATTACATTCATCAGTACAAAAGTGTCAGAAGGAACACAATGCTGATGATTTTGCCATCCCCAGATCTTTGACAGTTATGGAGTTAAAACATGCAAAATACTTGGTCATTTAAATGTAATTAGTTAAATACTAATAATGAAGTATACTGCTGACTGATCTGATCTAAATCAGAGAACATGTGTACAAAATTCAAGATGTGAAGTCAAGCTGGTGAATAGTTCATTTATTTCCACTAGGTGGCAACAAATAGCCATCAATGGTGCAGAGACAGCACAAAGACCTCCGAAAACCTAGCAATGTGGAACTATGACAGCTGTCCAACATGATTGACACATCACACCATTTATGTGGAGCAGACATACACTGAGCATTTACACTTCAGCGAGGTATGTTCAATTGTGTCCTTTACGAAAAGAAAGACATTCAATTCATACAACGTGAAACACCAATGTGTAGACGTTTGATACCCAAAACAGCTCATTGTGGTGGGGACAAGGAAAATAAAAATACAGAGAAAAACATAATTATTATTCAGCTTGTTATCATAATGATACTACTACTACTACTACTACTACAAATAATAATCATATTTGTATTGTCATTATCATCATCATTATTGTTATTATTAATAATAATATTATGTGCTTAGCCTCAGTAGCATGCCCACAGCTTCCTGTTGCGGAAAGGCGGAGCGTCTTTTGTCCAAAACAAGCTGCACAACCGACACTGATTCTCTGCTTTAAGTCTGACCGCAGACACAGTTTCTCGTCAGGTTCCTCTCTCAAACAAGGATTCGGGGTAAGTGGTAAAACATGTAGCATTTTGCATTAGGTTCCGATGCTTTTTTTTGTTCTACAAGCAGACGAACTTACGCGCACAACTCGAGACTGCTGACTGGTGCTACTAGCCTGTAACGCCACTAGACGTGTTTTCTATGACTATTTCTTTAAATATTCTTTGTTTCTTTTTTGTTTTGCTTGATATGTTGTTGAAGTACAGTGTCGTGAATTGTTGTTGTGTTGTGAGATCTTAAAGAAAAGAAGTAAGGAGTGGATGATGTGAGGATTGTTGAATCAGCAATAACACCAGTTCCTTTCAGCCTAATAGGAGGAGCTCACATGTTCCAAACCCGGCTTCATTGTCCCCCTCACAGGTTTTATTCAGCTGGGAGATGTTTGCCACAGCCACCAGAAACTTTGTGCAGGAGGTGGATCGTGGAGGTTTGCTGATGCCAGTGTCCAACCTGAATGACACAATTGCTCTTCTGACAGTGGTGGTGAAGCGCAAACGTTTCTGGTGCTGGCAGAAGCCCAAGTACATTCCAACTGATTTTGACCTCAATGATATACTAACAGGAGACACACCTATAAAGCCAGGTAAACCGCAAACACCCTCTGTATGCTGAATTGTATGTATTTATTATTTTAGGACCACAGAAAACTGAAATGTTTCACTGTCCACAGGTGTCATAGAGGCAGATTTCATCAAATACAATGGGACATTTGGTGACCACATTCAGGGAACCGTAGATGCAAATTTTGCCCACACCAGTGTCAGCCTAGAGGGTAAAGAATCTTCCAAACTCCAGTCACCATTTGGTAGTTTAAAAAAAGAAGAAGTGGATGTGCAGAAGTTGCTGCGAGACTCCAAAGACAGGTTTGTTCCCTCCACATGTTTCCACTGTCCTGTTTCATAAAGATCTGCAAACAGCCAGAATGATCTTTGTCCGACCATAAAAATGCACGCAAAACACGAGGCTCGGTTGAATATTAACACTCGCAAGAAAATAGCTTGTTTTGGTTTTCGATGTTTTTATTTTTTTTTTGTATTTTAAAGTTTAAGACAGTATTTTACAGAAATCCCAGTTTGTTATATTTCATAATATTCCTAGAATGTTCCCTGTGAAATGTTAGTGTTTTTGTGAATTCAACGTGGCAGGATCCTGGATATGTCCCATGGGCTGGTCCAGCAGACAAAAGAGAAGCCCAGACAGGCTTTTGGGATTGTGAAGGAACGTATTTTGACTACTCAGCCCTGTTCGGTCATAGAGGAGGTGCAGCAGGGAGGACAGTGTGGAGGAGGACTGAGCCTCTGCGGGCCCAAGAGCACAAAGGTACATTACTGTATTAAACTCATTAATTATAGTAGTGTATAGGTTGTAAATGTATGTGTAAGGGTTCCTCACAACAGAAGAGTGTATAGTCAACATGATGTTCCAGGTATCATTAGTGATAATTTTATAAATACTTCTTGTTAATATGTTTTGTTATTCCCTCCTCAGTTCGCAGCATCCTACTTTTTTTGAAATTCAGTTCTGCATGCAACGTTGAGCTTTATGAGTAGGTGGAGAGAGGACTCTTTTTTTTTTTTTTTTTTTTTTTCTTTTTAAAAAGAAGAGACATCTGTGCCATTTATATTGGAAATTCTTGCCAACTGTTGAACAATTAGATTGATCTTGCTCTTTGTTAATTTAGCTGCTCTCTGTGTTGTTTTCAGTAACGCGTAGAGGAAGAAGAAGTCTTTGCTCTTTGATTCAGAGAGACTGATATCAAAACATTCACTGTTCCTAGATGGATGAAATGTTTTCTAACATTAAATTCAATTGCAGCCACATCCTCGTTTTTACATCCTTTGGAGTCAGACACAACAGCACATGGGTCTACACATGTGCCATGCACTTACAACTGTTTTTCAGCTGTAATACGTTGTTTTAATGTGGATATGTCCTTAAAAACAGATTGAGTTTTGTTATAACTTGTATTTGGCCTTACATGTTGGCGGTATTATTGCAAATCTGCAGGTTTCCTTGAAGGAGAATGGGAGCTTGAGTAAAGACAGTAATATCACCATGGAGATTCCCATCCACACTACCATTGCATATGCCCTTATAGAGCTAGAGATCAAACGTGATGGGCGCTACGGTGAGAAATGATTCACGCACAATTGATTCAATTCTACTGCATTTACATTTCACATCGGGGTGTTTTAAAATGTAACATGTTTTATTTTTCCACAGAGCTGTGTCTGATGTCAGACACCGCTGGGTATTTTGAAGTAGATGGCCCCGATAAGAAAGGACCGTTGGGTGTCTTTGGACCTCCTGCCTCTGAAAATAGCCACCTTAGACGAGGTAAATTACTGTTTTCTTCTCTGAAGCCATAAAACACGTGGCTATAGATGGTTATTGTAGCGCATGACGCGTTCAGACATGCATGTTGTTTTACAGGCTCAAAGAGCCTCTACAGATTAGAGGCCGCCTGTCCTATCACAATGGACTGCTTGTTGAAATGTGTTTAGACCTGTATTATAAGGTCTTTAGTATCAACTTGTCCTTTTAAAAGTGCCTGGTTTAATCTTAATGTTTAGTGACCTGCTGCATGTACACATTTAGTCTATGGAGCTGGATGATGAAATGTATCCATTTTGTATTTTATTTAGAGCTGGAGCAACTGAGAGATCATTTCCAGCTGCTTTCAGCTCTTCCTGCCACCACAAGGTCGTCTCTACTCCAACAAATCCCAAAAGTTACGGCGGACCAAGGGGCCGTCTGTTCACTGCAGAATGTGGTAAGCAGAGAAGTGATGTCAACACAAAGTTATCTTGTGGAGTAAGCATTTGGAGCTTCTATAAATCTAGCTGTCTTCCTTTGTCTCAGCTGGAACAGATGTGCTTAGATAAGAGACCTGCCCTGGATGAGGTCACAACGACAGAGTCCCAAAAACAGAACATCCAAGCAATTCTCGACCTTTTAGAGCAGTCTGGTCAAGTGGATTCCACACCACTCCTTTCGGCATTTCACCTTATTATCAGCGCCATGGATGGTGAGAAAGCTGGACTTCACTGAAATGTTGCTTGAATTCCTCACTCTGTTTAAGGGCAGGAAGAGATGTATGTTGAGTCGCAGAGTTCCCACTGCATGCTGAATGTCTTGAAAATCAAATTTCCTCAAGCTCTGTTTTCATCCTGTTTCTGGGTCTTTGTCTTTCAGAGATGACAAACGATTGTCTTTCTGTTTTGGGAATGTGCTGCAGCCTCACTGTGCTACCGGCTCTGGAGCTACTGGTTAGTAAAGAGAGTTTCTACAAATAAGAATACAAAAACATGTTATGGAAGTTTTTTTTTCATGATGCATCCCATTGATTTAACTGCCTTTTATCTTCCTGTCACGTCTGTTCCAGGTGCAGTGCGTATCGGGGAAGGGGGAGTTGCCTCTGAGCAGCGCAGGCTTAGCTGCGCTGACAGAAGGCGTCTATGAGAAGACTGAACGTCTGTTTGCCTCCTCGCATGTGTCCCTGAAGAGAGATGGAAACACAGTGAAGACGGAAATAAGCAGCCTGCCAGGAAACCATCCTCTGGTCCTGTGTATCGCTGTCAGAGGTCTCGCCTCGTTGGCCCACTGTGATTGAACTGAAGACGCCTTAATATCCAACCAATACTTTAAAACGTTACACTGGAACGAGGTAAAGGGGAACACGTAGATCAAGTGTTATCTGTCGGTGGGTTTTTTCTCTCTCTTTTCGGTGCAGTAGAATTTCCACTAAGACATCTTTTCTGTAGGGTAATTATATAAATGTACTAATGCTGAAACAATAATCAATGACAAATGGACAATCAATTGATTTAGGTCATTAGCATTTTGAAGATGTCACCTTAGGCTCTGGGGAAAGTGTGGGGGGCATTTTTCACTGATTTCTGATGTTATCTGAAAAAACAAGTGATTCATAAAATCATAAAATGATCCCCTTTGAGTCTATTACTTATTGTTAAGTAAGAGAGATGACAATTTGTGTTGTAAAAAGTTAAGCCACACCTTCAAGCCAATCAAAATTGAGGAATTTCAGTGGCCATGGTATGATTAAAGGGAAAAAAAAAAAACATCAGCTGCAGCTCTGAAATATACTATTATATGGTCACAACTGAATTCAGATGCACAATCTTTGATTTACTATATTTTAAATTCTTAACTTGGCACCTACTGGTGGCTTCAGCATTAATATACACACTAATTTCAATATAATCAGATTTTGGAAAGAAAAGGGGTTCAAAGACACGCACCTGATTCTTACCATCTTCTTTTGGGTCATAGTATCTAAAAGAAGCACAGCAAAGTACATTTTATCGAAAGATTTACATTTGTAATTTTCTGAATACTAGATTCTGATTGGCTGTGGGGTGTCCTTTAATTCCTGATATAGGACAAAGAATCTATAAAAGAGGAAGGGTAATTATGTCAGTGTGTCAGACTTTTGTGCCAGTTCTAATAAAGTGAATGGGGCAGGCAGAGCAAATCCCACTATGAACATATCAGTGTTTCACTTTTGATTGCAAATTTCTTTAACAAAATAACAAAACAAAATGACGTGCTGTTGGTTGTTTTTTTTTATCTAAAAGTGTGTGTACA
>NW_022280043.1:2359828-2426409 GCF_004355925.1 Anarrhichthys ocellatus
TATAGATTTATAGATTAGATATAGATATATATATAGATTAGATATAGATATAGATATATAGATAGATATAGATAGATATAGATATAGATATATAGATATATATATATAGATGAACATGTTATGTGTGGTCACAATGACCTTTGACGACCAAATTCTGATCACTTCAACCTTGAGTGCAAGTGGATGTTCGTGCCATATTTGAGGAAATGTGCTCAAGGTGTTCCTGAAATGTCACGTTCACTAAAATGGGTCTGACGTGAGTTCACAGTGACCTTAACCTTTGACCACCAAAATCTAATCAGAGCAGACTGGCCATAAAAATACATCACCTCAGACGGTTAAATATCTTCTCCTCCAGTTGGTGAACACGTTTGTCAAGTAATTCCACCAAAGGAGCAAAGCAAAACCAATGTGGATTATTAGAAAACAGTTATTTATTTGACATCTGAAAATACGACTTTTCTGAATTCTTGTAAAATATACCTTTTATAAGTAAATATGAACTTTATTTAAAACGGTTAAGTTTTAGTAATATCACATCAAAAGGGATGATTCACTGAGATTGAAGTACCCTGTTCAAGAGTTCTGTGGAAAGTTTCTTTTAAACAAAGACAGCACCATATTGACGGGTCTAACAGTCAGAAATACTTACGTGATCTAAATGTCTGACAAACAATCAACATAATTAATGTAATCTGTTGTGCTTGAGTGAAAGAAACAATGGGGTAACGCTACAGAATTCATTTTTCTTCTGTACAAAAAACAGTGACTCGCATGACATTTTCCATGTATGAGTTTGAACTGCACAGACGGCAGAGCAGAAATGCAGCCTTGAGGAAGAAGAAAGGTCTCAAAAGTAAGATACCATTCTACATGTATGACAAGTTTGTAGTGACAAAATGAGATGACATACTGGAGACTGGAGACACTGTAAACTGTAACACTGAGGTATCGTTCTTTTCAATGAGCAAGCTCTCCTCATTTTTAGCAAAATAAATACACTTTACCTATTTTACATACAGAGCAGAAGAATTAAAAACAGGACATGACAAAAAATTGCATTTGCTTTTAAAATATCCTGACACAAGAGCCAGTATTTTGTCTCCCAATCCACAAGAATAGAAAGGATTCTTTAAAAAGAAATTGCCAATAAATAAGTACACTTCCTGTGCATTGGAAGTTGCATAGAGAGCTAGAAAGGAATCTGGCTATTCAGAAAAGGTGGCTCCGATACAGCTTTGCGCAAGACCCATATTCACACAGGTCTGACATGTCCGTGGCTGCGGTGTTAAATTCTCCGTCCCTTAAGGTGTCCCCTTTCATCCCAAGCCTAGCAGCTCGAACAGCAATGTCTGTCCAGTAGGTTGTAAAACATCAGTAGACCCAGCTGACTGGAACCCACTGGGGCTCTATGAATAATCGCTCTACCACCTCTTGCAGTTTGTCAAAGGCCTTGTCCAGATTGTCATTGACAATAGTCAGGTCAAAGTAGTGGCTATATGCCCGACGGATCCTGGCACTCTCGTCCACAGTCTTCTTCAAATCGTTCTCCTGTTACGGAGAGAGATTCAGCCCATTAGGATGATGAGTAATAACCCCTGAAGGGTCCATCATCATAAGTATTTAGGAACCTTCAATGCTCTCAAAAACCTACCGTGAGTAGTTTGGTAGTAAGTCCAGCATCTATCACAGCTTTGTGCATGGCTCTTAGTGTATCCAGTTCAGGAGCAGCAATAAACACCACAAATGGCATAAACTCAGCAGTCTTCAACACTTTCAGGGCCTGGGCAGAAAATATAATGTCACAACCAAAGATTCAGGGGAAAGAAAGATCTACAACATTGGAAGGGTGTGCCTTTGACTAACCTGAGGGTTGACGTCCAGGATGCAGGTACGGCTGGCATCCACCACTTCATGGATGGAGTCGATCTTGGTGCCATAAAGGTTGGCATCATACTCGCCATGCTCCAGATAACGGTTCTCCCTGATGTCCTTCTCCATCTCTTCTCGCGTCACAAAGCAGTAGTTCTGGCCGTCTCTCTCCTCTTCCCTCGGATGTCGTGACGTGACTGGAGATGAAAAGGTGAGCAGATGGTGTTACATGTACCCTGGCAGCAAATCTAGTCGAAGACAATTCAACTGCCTCGGCTGCCCGTCTCACTCACTCACAGGGTACAGTGGTTCCATATCGCAGAGGGTTCATGACGATTAGTCTGTTCTTCAGGCTCCGCCTCCCAACTCCCTGGGCTCCAATCACAACCAGCGTTTTCCTCTGAAACGGTGGCATCTTGGCTACTTCCTCATAGATCTGCAGCTCATATCGGTCAAACTCTGTTCAGGGCAATTCACAGGCTGGATGAGTACCATAACCTTGTCGAAGCACTTACAGTTTCCCAATGCAAACCTTTCACAACACTTCTTGTATGTACAAAAATAAGATCCAGTGGTGATGCACACCTGCATTCTTTGAAGTGAGGTACATCATTTTTTTCTTCTTTTTCTTCGCGGTTCCACAGATCATCCCTGAAATCAATTTAGAGAAAGTTTTTGATCACCACATGGTGGTGCTAAAGCCAAGTCTTTTCTGACTATCATGATAACGTGAAGGAGAAGCAGGGAGCGTGGTGTGAATGAGTTGGCATGATTTGAACTAACCTGTACCAGAAGTATCCCAGTCTCTTCTCACAAAAGCTTTCCTCTTCTCCTCCAACAACTGACTGGGGATGAGACCAGTCGCTCCACCAACGACTTTGCGCGCCTAATCAGAAATTGGACCAGTAAAGAGATTCAATATTTCACATAGTAAAAGCTATCATGTCTAAGTATCTGTCGCCAACATCTTCTCCTCATCTTTGGCAGCGTCTTGCAGCTTTCCAAAGTAAATTCCACCTCACTTGTCTGGTCGAAGCAGCACTGGCTTTGTTAGGACTAGATCTTCTCACCTGCCACCAGTTGGAGTCCTCCCTGTTGACTACATGAAGGATGTCTCCCTTGGAAAAGACCAGGCCTGCCTCTTTACAGGGGATCAGGTTGTCCGTGGCCGGATTATAGTTGAAGTGGGGCTTCAGATAAACCTACAACATGTTAACGAGATATCAGACAATCAAATCAAAAAAAAACTTCCTTTTTTCCTACACTCATTATATTCAATTAGTCTTCTTATTCACAACTGTTACCATAACTGAAACCCAGCAAGCACATAACCAAACAGTAGAATTAGATCATTCGGTCATCCCTGGCACAAAGGTCAGTGTCTGACATAACCCTACGCACTGCTCCTCTGCGTCAGCTGTTGCGAGTACTCGTTACTTGAAGAAGCGGAGGGGGTACTCCAGTGAACAGAGTAGTGTGTGTGTGTCACAGATAGTGTGAGAAGTGTTATTAATAGACCGTCATTGGGCTCAATTTTCAGAAGCCTGGCATTCTGAGATCACCCAGGTCAGGCAGCTCTCCCCCAATCTCTGAAAGGTACAGTATGACAGCCTTGTACACTTGGCACACCGGGACTTACACATCCTGTATTCTCATGAACTTAACACGCTGGTTTCAAGATATCAAGCTAGTTTAACAGAGTATTCAATTCAGTTTTGTCACAGAATTTTTTGTATCCCACAGGTGAATCACTGGGCAGGAAAATATCAAATGCAGTCTCCTTTTTCCTCACCCACCTGTGGAGGTGCCGGTGTGTCTCTGTAGCTGGGCAGAACCTTGAGTGTGACGCTCCCACTGCAGTCCCCCAACAGCTCCTGGAGTTCACGAGGACTCTCACCGACCTCGCGGCCATTCACTTCGCGGATTATGTCTCCCGTGTTCAGCATGCCCTGCCGGTCAATCGAGCTGCCGTGCAGGATCCGTGCGATCACCATCTCTCCCCGCTCCACGCGGAATGTCATCCCCTGAAAGAGTCGTTTAGTAGCATACATTCGCACTTCATAAATCATGCCGGAGATCTTTTTTCATGGCATGGTCGCTGTGAAAGAAGGAACTCATGTCGAGATACTGTGTAAACTAAGTCAGACTATTCAGCAAATGGTCAATAAAAGAGGACATGAATAACACAGTGAACACGTTTCCTCTGCAGAGCTGTGGGTGATTTAAATGCCTGGCTAACTTACCAGCAGTTCCCCGGCTTTCTTCTGGATGCCAATCATCCTCACAGCATCAGCTGGCATGAGTGAACCCGTCAACAAGGCGTTGCTGTTCGCCGCAGTGTGGGGCATTTCATAGCACTTTGCAGACACTTTATCATGAGCCTCTATCAAAGACTGAGGTAGAACAAAGAAGAACGGGAAAGAGAAGTACAGACGGCAATAAAAGTATGGTTCACAATCTCTGTACAAAGTACATTTACACCCTTTGCTCACTAAGAAAGACAACAATCAGCACTACTATGTGCTCTTAAACTCTTAACAGTGATTGCTACTGCAACTTGCATTTGATCCGCATCGACAAATTGATAAAATAGAGACGATAAATCAGTCTGGTTCTTACCCTAGCAGCCACAACATAGAGTTAGCATTGTTCAGAGACTACAAACTGCATCAGCAAATGTGTAGATTTACTGAAACGGTACATGACAGTCTTCTCCCCCTGACTTTACCCACATAACTCAGCCTGCTATTGGCCCAAGGAAGTACACCCCCACCCCCCCACGCCGCAGCTTGTAAGTGATTGAGAATATAAAGGGCGACTCCTTGTCGCCCTTTATATTCTCAATATAGGAGAGCTGCTTCAGAGAATATTAACCAGTGGTTGGTGTAACATGCTCTGACATCCATCCCCACACAAGCTAGACCGTTCACTCGAACAAGTCTCTGGTCCATTCACTCCCATTAGAAATTGTGTACAAGAGGAATGAGGTCAAAGATACCTTAAAGTGCGGCTCCTGAAGGATTTTGACAAGCTCAGCAGCGGTAGAATCTTTTTCTGGCAGGTTGTTGAGGGAATCCAGGATCTCTGTGACCAGCTGAACATTATCGTCCCGCACAGCTTTTAACTTAACTTCTTCAAGACGCTCATGGGCCTACACACACACACACACACACACACACACACACACACCAAAAAAAAAGACCCCTTTATCAAGCTGTTTGCTCAGAGCACCACACAGAAACTTTTACTGGCTGCTTCACGGCACAACATTTTTGTCCATCCTACCATCATGTAAATCTTATTTCCTTATACGAAGGTGAATGTCGTCCCACTGGCTGGAATGTGTTCATTTGGTAGAAGATAATATGAAAAGTCTTTCACATTGAACTACTTCCCCAGTTACACTCAGTGAGCACATGGGCATAGAGGTAGATAAGATGGACACCTGACAGTAGGGTCCGCAAAGGGACTTTTGTGGTCATTTTGCATCTCAACATTAATGTACATTTCTGTGTACTCAGCTGAGAATCTGTGGCGCTACTGAAGGCGTACGTTTCTAACACAGGGGAAAGAGCCCATATGGTTAATCCTTAACTGATAAAACACTATATTGTTTGAAGTGTTGCTGTTCTTGCGTCCACAAACTGTCAAATTAAAGAAGTGAGGCACCATCAAAATGCCATGTTCTTGTGATTTTATGGAAAACATGAATGGCTCTTATATCAAACTATTAATGAAATGAATGGTTAAATGTCGTGCCTATGACTACATTCAGCGTTTCTGTTTGATATGATGTTACACCAGAAACTACGTACAGGCCCACGTAGCAGGAAAGCAGAGGTCCGTTTGTTATAAGAGTTTGCCTTTGTGACAGGTTTTCTACAGAAATCATTCTGTTCATAGATATGATAGTTGAACTTTGTGACCGTAATCTGTATTGGAGTTATGTAAGCCCTTTGTTCTTCATGATTTAACTGGTATTAAAAGAGAATGTTTTCTGTCTGCTCGAGGTTAAGCAAATAGTTTACATTACTTTAAAAGGGAACACAAAAAACTTTTGTTTGTTCACATAGATTTGAGTGTCACATGTCACATGCAGGCTCATGACTCATAAGGATATATTCATATACCGCCCTTCATCTCAGTATCTCCACCCACGGCTTGAGAAAAAAGGGTGAGTACAGGTGTATTCAGGAAAACATGACAAAAATAATGTATTTTTCAAACATTAAAGCATCCAAACGTGTTCAAGTATAAACCCAAAATAGTATGGGAAAAAAAGTATGAACCTGAAAATGAGGATGATGTGTCTTCTTTGGGTAAATCTCATGATTGTTTCTCTCTTCTAAAAGACAAGCATAGTTATACCTTTACACTGGCCAGGAAACATTCCCTATAAGTAATTCAAACCTCGACACCGCAACATTGAGCACACGGCAAGATTAGTTACCGCCACGCGGTAGCACATTACAAGATGCTGTACACATACTTGTTAAAACACCATGTTTTAGAGAGAGAGAGAGAGGGAGAGAGAGAGAGAGAGAGAGAGAGAGAGACCGGCTTGAACTATTTTGCAAATATGTGTGTGAGAGTGTGTGTGTGTGTGTGTGTTTTTTACCTTTGCGAGGGAGCGGACGATGGGGCTCTCCATGATGCCTTTGAGGAATATTAGGTCAATATCTTTGGCTCCTGAGCCTGATGGCAGGTCTTTCAGGTTGTCCAGTATCTGCTGCATGGCTGAAGGAAACAAATTCAAAGATTGGGTGAACAGAATTCTAACCACAATCGCAACTTCTTTTGAGCTCGAGAGCTACCGCTTTGTGAATGCAGCCCGATAAGTTAGTGACGAAGCTCACAGCCAGTTAAAGTGAAGAAAAAAAATGAAAACAACAAAACAATGCGAGTATAATAAGAGCTTACAAGGCAAGAACAATAGTGGACAGTCTATCAATGGGCCAATTCACAGAGAACATCCCTTAGTTCCACTGCAGCAACAACAAGCACGCACACTGAGTCACAAAGGAATTGTTCTACCAACAGATCTGCCTTGTAGACTGAGAGCACACAGCAAGAAACCGAAGCCCAAAATCCTGACAGCAAGTCATTTCAAATTCAACAATTATAATTATCATAATTTCGATCAAATGAAGAGACAATACATTTCTGTACTTTCCAATTCTGACATTCCCATTAAAGGGGTTAGTCATCCATTCGTATTTCTTTCAGATTGAAACAGAAGTAGACAGAAATGCAGTTTCTATATGAGCCAAAACATTGCTTTGCAAGTACATCATGTGGCAATTTGTTTTTGTTATGTGTGGTTATTGAATGTCACAGAGGGACAAATGTGAAAGTTCAGAGGCAGCTGCAAACACACCCACACAACTATCCCTGCACAGTGGGCAGAGTTCCATTCAAATGGTAATGAAATGTAAAATTCTGCGCACACACACCATTACAACAGTTCTGTGCCAAAGACTAGTTAGGACTTTGTCTTTGAGCTTTGTATTGACAGCTTACCTTTGCCAGACTTTGCATTGGCCACAGTCATGTTTAATATTCCTCAGCTCAGGACGGTGAAACTCTGAACACGAAAGCCGCCCAACTGCCTGCTTACAGAAACCAAGACAACTGGAGGGCTGGAGAAGGTAGAAGAAAAACTTACAAGTCAGTAGACTGTACACTAAGACCATCATACTGTACACGAAATGAATCAAGCTTAACTGACATTTACTAACATATGCTGCTGTTCAGACACAGCATGGATGCATGAGACAGAAAACATGTGTATGTTAGCACAGAGCGCTATAATGAATTGCGGGAATGACAAAGAGGGTCATTGAGGGACAAAGGATGAGTCTCCTGCCCTTCTGACTAAAGGTTGTGCCAGCCACCCAGAGGAAGTCTGTGCAAACAAGACCTCCGAACAGAGTGAGGCAAAAACAGCCCTACAAATACCTTAGCGGGTAGGTGGACAAACAGAAACATGCGCTTTCTGAGCTTGGTCCCATTTAACAGTACGGTGTGAACTGCATAGACGTCATAAATGCAACACACTGTACTCAATCCATACAATGTGAGCAGAGAAAGCAAAAAAGAGCAGATAATCATCCAAAACCAAAAAAGAAACAAGAAAGGCACAAACTCACCTACAAACTGTGTTCAGATCATCAGTGCAGCACTCCGTCACGGAGCCCCACGTTTTCTACAAAACACTCATCTGGTAACTCTGGACTGAAGAGAAAATAAATCACATTATTCTACTTATATGGTGAAATAGTCGAAGGCAACCTAAAAACCCACCTAGGTGATAAAAGCAGCTCATGCTGGTAAGTAAGGTCCTCTCTGCCCCAGGCGTGCCTTCATTGCCCAGACTTCTCCTGTTCATTTAGTAGTATTGTAAATGCAGCCATTGTGATTGGCTAAGTTAATCACATGACCGCTCTCTTTTTAGAGAAACTCATTAACTAGCACCAAGTCAGAAGAAGCTCAGCTCAGAGAGAGTGAGACTGGGAGTATGACTCATCTTCTGTGGATTGAAAAAGATCAAATGTAACTAAAAGAAGCCTTTTATTAGGCCGATTCCACTGAATTACTATTGACATTGTTCTAGTAGTAGTTGTTGTTGTTGTCATCATCAGCAGTTGTTACTGCTCTGCAGTTATACATAAGGTGTAAATGAAAGCAACTACTGTGCCTGGCACATTATAAAAACATTCAAATCAGACTTGTTGGCAACCATAAATATTTTGGAGTAGGCTACAATTCTCGCCCATAAAACCTCAAACAGGATTAAAAGTGTATAGATCACCAAACTAACTATCCATGTATTACTGCTGGTGTTCAAATATACGAATAGCACATTAAACCATTGACTACATTGAAAAACTGAGCAGCTGAGACCTATTAAAATATATATTTTCCACAAATTAGACTGGGGTCGGTTGGATGATTGTATTTGAACTGATTGTAAGATATTTGTGAGAACTGAGAGGTCAGATACCTCAGTAAAGCATATCGCGTGCTGTAACGTTGTTACGTAACAGTCACACTTTTCATAAGTTAGGAGCCAGTGTCGATGAATGGAGGAGCAGCCCGATGGGACGTGAACGTGCTCATGAAGGCAGACGCGATCACAAATAGTGAGGTTGTTCTAATGTCGTGGAAGGACACTAAAGTAACTCACAGTGGAGTTAAACAAAAAAAAGTCAGCCTTCAAGAAACGTGTTGGCGGCGGTGATTTAAATTCACAGTGAAGCTAACGTTACACGCGCATTGGGCACGTGTAACCACTTCCTATGTGGGGTAACTTAGCTAACATGTTATTCGTAAACGATCCGATATTGTTTGGAATACGTTAAACCACGGTTACATGCCGTCAGGTCCTAATTGGCGACTACTACAGTAGTGCCCGTCCCGGTACCAAGTTGGTGCCAGCCATTGCTAGTGTGTAGCTCACGTGAAGGCAAGTTAGCAATGCTAATGATTCATAGCAAACACTGACTGCGCCAATTATCTTTCAGACTGACAAATACAGGCATGTTACCACAAACCAACAAGCAAGTCAGCGAAGTAAAGTTAGCTGGTCAACGTTTTATTGTTAGTAATAGTCGTCAGGAACAGTTAGCTGAAAGTCCAGTCGGTAGCTAACGTTAGTAGCTAACCGTGATAGCATGTGGCTCATTCTAGCTAGCTAACGTTAGCTGGTCGTGAGAGTCAAGAAACTAGAGGGTCCCATGATGATCCACGTTTTGCAAGTGTCTGTAAGAATGAATGAATGATACGTTACCTAATTTAATCACGGCCACCCAGTCAGTCTTTCACGCTTCTGTCCATTTCAGAGTTACCTAAGAGTTACCAACTTGCGCAGTAGTAACGTTAGTTAACTTGCTGGTGAATTTCCAGCGTGGCTGCCTGCGCCTCTTCTCTGAGTTCCTCGTCCAAACAGACTGTGATGGGCTAATGACATCCAATACCGTTCAAGTTATATCTAGCTCATTGAAATCCCGCACAGCCCACCCATATACTGTACTGTAAACTTTACCCGACAATAAATACCGGTGTGTGGAGGTAAATTGCATCCATAGTTTCTTAAAATATTTTTTTGCCCCAACCAAATGCAATGACCCCTAAACATAAAATGTGAAACAACTTTACCTCTGGATGCTTTTGCTTGTAGACTGTACACACACTCACTAGGGGTGCCAAAGCAGGTGGGCATTTAGAGAGTTTTACTGAATCTATTCAGTAGTGGAGTGGAGAGTAATAACAGATTTTTCTTCTCACTCTGGCAAAACATCTTGCACCATATCAGTGTCTACTGACAACATATTTAAGAATTTTACTTTGAGGAAACACTAGAGGAAACATACTGGATCTGATCCTGCTGCCATTAATGGCACCTGAGATATTCCATCCCCACATCTGGCTACAAATAATCTCATTTGCACCACCCACCAGCATGAAGCATTATGCCATTTACTAAATCTGGTTTCAGCTGCACAGAAGCTTCTTTGGGAGAGCCAGCGCTTGCATAGTTACAGAGAGCCATAAAGCTTGGACCAGGTGTCACAACAGAGTTAACCAAACTCTCAGGGTTGCGTGCTTCTCTTTAGATGTATTCAGGTCACTTGATTGGATTAAAGTCTTAATCTGTTTTCAGGCAAGATAGCGGTACATCTCAGCTGGTTTAATATAACAAGTGCAATAAATGCAACACCGTGGTTCCCTCAAGTTACAGCTAATTTCTATTTAACTCTCCCCAAAATGAACATAAGCAGCAGACATGAAGTATAAGGTATTTTCCCAACTTGAAAAATTCTCAAAATATTTAGATGCCTGTTCACCAGTAGAGAGCACTGCTACTCCATCAGTGACTGATATATATTGTGTTCAACATATACTCCCGCACATGCAGGGTAGTACTACTGGATGTTTGTCAAGCCAAATGAGCCAGAGTGAGACAATGGGTCGACATGTCAATAACATGTTTTAATGTAACAATGACAACATTACAGACCAAAGTAGTTTCATTACACAATGTATATTCCATGCAGCACAAGTTCATTTTATGTCAGTTAAAGACATTGCAGCAGCTTTGTGGCAGAGTTATCCTTAATATGACAGCGTCACCACAGTGGCAGCTCATCATACCTACAAGACAAGGAAGGTAAGTGTTTAGTACATTTTCATGTTAACTTCCCTGTCCCTATTCACATTCAAGAGGAAGAAAGTGTATTAAAACATTAATAATATTCCAATCCCAAACCACCAATAACCTTAAAATATAACACTGTTATGGCATTGACATTCATGACATGAAAGTGTGGACATAAACTGAAGCTTCACAGGAATAGATGTATTGTATGGCTGATGAATTTCATTACACTATACATTGTACGGAAGTTTGTACTTTTCTGGTATTTCATCTCACATGTTCTATCATGCAACACAATACATTATATTGCATACATCTGACATAGACAACACAAATTAAAAATAAATAAATAAAAGCATTACACAATGTATAAAAAGCAGCCTTTTGAAATAATTTACCTGATGTAGTTTGATCCTGGAATACTCTCTGTGCTCTCCCTCATAAACACATCAGAAAATACAGTATCTGGGGTGTCTCTTTTTCCATACCTATGCATAAAAAAGAGCCAAGCAACATATCAATACTTCTTTACATGTGCTTTCAAAAAACGATTTGAACCTACAGTATGTAATAGAAATTTAAGAACTAACCTCTGTCTTGTAATGAGATTTATGTAGTGTCTCAGTGCAGAATAATATTTGGCGAGCTCTTCAGGTGGTGCGCCTTGCCGGGGACCGAGAGGCTTGGCTGGATATGCGCTTATGCCAGAGTCAATACAAGCCAAGAGGCAGAGAGCCAGAATACTCCGCGACATCACAGGACTGAAGTGAATCCTGTATCACAGTCAAAATGCATAATACAAAAAATGATTATTCAACAATGTCACAATGTAAAAATCTGAAGTAGAAGCTCCATATTGGATTGATACTCCACCATCAAAGCTGCCAGATCCAATCTTACTGACTGACATTCAATCAAAAAGTGTCTTTCAATTAAAAGGTGTAAAATAAAAACAATGCTTACATTATAATGTAACCCTTGAAAATTCTGCTGTAGTTGATTTTCTCGCTGTTTCGAAGCTCCTCTTTCAGATTCTCTACACTGCCTGTGTTTTATACTGTGTGTGTCGGATAAGGAGGGAGGGTCATTTCATTCACTTTTAGCGTACTCCTGAGAAAAATCGACTCTCTCATCATTTTACTGCCTGAGAGTCAAGGCAGTTAACAAATGTCAGTTACATTATTGTGAAAAAACCAAGACATGTAAGATGTCACAGAATACGATTAATCAAAATGCTAATTATTTGACTTGAAGGTGTACATGATTTTTTTGCATTACAAATTTACTGCAGAAGTCAACATGTGCTTGGAGAATGTAATTATTCCTAAATTACCACAAATTAAACAATGACTTTAACTGTGCATAAACTCTCAGAGGCCCACATAATTGATTCATATCAATTTAAAATGTATGTTATTTTATGTTATTTTATCCTTAATCATTTTTGTTTCTACATTAATTACATTAGGAAGCTCTTACATGTAACTTTTTAAGTAGCAGCACAAGCAGAGACAGACCTCGATTAATATAAAAAGTCCACTTAAGAGAGTCACAGTCAGCATGACAAGTCTCAATAAAACCGATGATGTGTAACTTCAAATGGCCGATGATGGTCTGTTGTTTTCACATTAAGTTGAAATATGTTTGGGAAGATAATGTTTCAGTTCATATAGAGAATTACAGAGGGGTCTGCATTGGGAAATAAAAACATTAATTCATTTAAGTATGGATAAAAAAGAAAAGTAGTTATTGTTATCTTATTGGGAATTGATAAGTCTCAAACTCATTAATAAATCTTATGAATATAAACCTATTCATTTAGCATTCTCCTAGCATTGCATCTCATGTATGCAATCTACATGAATGCAAAACAGTGGCATAACTCTACTTGAAACACTACTGACTGACACATGGTTGTATTAAGACAATAACTGAACCATTTTGGCCAAAACAGGAAGCATAGTTCCAAATTGCACCAAATCATACAAGAAATGGCAGTAAATCGCTCAAAACCATAGATTTCCAATTCCAGGTTGAGAGAGGGCACAAAAAGCTTTCAGTCCCTAAATGGTAAGATTACTTTGATGGTAACGATTTTCTTTGAAGAGCACTCTTGTTAAATTTGACAGTAGATTGGTGCTGTCGTTTCCTATGAGAACTCTGTTCCAGAGCGGCAGCACAATCTTTGCAGGAAAAGTACATACAAACTAAAATATAACTTATTTACAGTATATATATACATATATATTTAAACAAATCTAGTGAAACAGCTTTGGTCTATGGACACTCTCCTGTTAAGTACAGAATAGCAGATGAAACAATAACTGTAAAACCAACCAATAGGAGTAAAAAAAACTATAAAAACCTGAAAGATTGCCATGACACTGCATTTTGGCAACCTTCAAATTTGTGAAAAAAAACTACATACATTTGACTCACTTGTATTAAATTGTCTGTGCCCACATGACTTTAACTAAAGGGCTATATCCAAAGACCTTGATATTCCTGTTTCAACAGTTCGCAACATTACTATTACCTTTGCTAAGATGCAACTGTCAAGACCCTCCCTGGACTCGAGGGTAAGAGGAATATCGATGAGACGGTTGGTGCAAACTGTGGTAAAAACACCACGTAAAACATCCAAAGAGCTGAAGGCTGACCCGGAATAATCTGGAGTCATAGTTTCAACACGGCCCATATGCCGCACACTAAACCAAGAAGGGTTTTAAGGGCCAAGGAAGACGCCACTGCTGAAAAGAAGACCATCATTATTCTGGGCAAATGTTTTGTGGAAAGACAAAACCAAATTAAAGCTTTTTGGCAATGCACGCCAGGGATTTGTTTATTGAGACCAAATGAAGCTTTTAAGGAAAAAAAGAGCCTAACAACAGTTAAGCATGGTGGAGGATAGTGTTGTGGGGCTGCTTTGCTGCCTCTGGTACTGGAGACCTTCACTGTATCGTAGAAATCATGAAATCAGAGGATTACAAAGGGATTCTAAGGTGAAGTGTGCTACCCAGCGTAAAATAACTTGGTTTGGGTCAAAGATCATGGGTTCTCCATCACATTTCTGTTTATTTCTGAAGATGTTGTACAGGTTACAAAAAAAAACACAAGGGTGCCAATAACAGTGACCAGAACTGTAGATATAGATATAGATATAGATATCTATATCTATATCTATATCTATATCTATATATAGAGAGAGATATATGTATAATTAGAAGTATTTATGTTAACACATGTGTATTGACGTCAACAGCTTGGGAGTGATACTTTAATTTGTGGAAATATTTCATTCAGCAAACAGTTTTTTTATTTGAATACATTCATTTAAATAGACAACAAAAATCCAAGTATCCCTCCAAAGCTGTTGACGTCAATTCAAATCTGTCAACATAAATACTTCTGCAGAGCCAAGTAATAAAACATGGTCAAGACTGAAGGATGTGTCCTGGTGGTAATTATTTCTCCCTTTCCTCCAGTGACTCCTTCGATCACGAGCAGCTTAAGGAGTAGAGAAATGAACTACAACAATATGCAACACTACGTTTTCTGATACATTTTGTCACTGGTGTTTTCACTGATAAAGAACCATTCACCTTATTTATTCCTGAAATAATGGATGTGCTGTATGGAAAAAGGTCGATAATAAATTCCTGGTTTAAATACTTAGTCACATCAGCTTGCCTGCTACCTCGCTAACAAATGAGGGCCAGGTGGATAAAGCTCTGAGAGCCCTTTAAGTGCCATGTCTAATATGGTTGATGTGCTCTCTAATACACCAGTCTATTCTCCTCATAAACACCTTCCACTGAGAAATACTGCAGCCAAGTTCCAACCCACCTGCAGGACACAGACTCATATGAAAGAACTTAAAAATTAACTTGTTTTTATACAGCAAATGCAGTACTAGAATAAGTGACTATAACTGAATACAACAGGGTAGGTGGGCTTTTAGCAGAGGATTGAAGCTAAAAGTGAAATGTATTCCCAGTGAATTGCATACCAGGGAAGAATGAATAGTTTCTGATTCATTTTTTTCTCTTTTTTGTGCAACATATGGTTGACATACACACTGATGGAATTATATCTGCAAATAAAGCTTTACAGCAATAAATATACAATGCAAGACAGATACTCAACTACTGTTGTGTCCTATAACTAATCTCCCTCAATCTCCTCCATTATAGAGTATATTAACACTATTACCACTAATGGCTACACAACAGTGGGTAAGATGGCTGTGCAGCTAATGATAAGATTAGCCACAGTAGCCACTTTTGAGACAAAAACATAGAACTAATCTTTTTCTTTCACTTGTTTCAATTTTCCCTCTGTGTCATTTTGCTAATCCACTAGAAAGCAGAGGTTTAATCGTTTGTGAAACAAACAGGTCACAAAATGAATTTCAGTAAACAATTGCATTGATTGGTTTTGTACAATCTCACTCATGCCACCATTACCAATTTGAAATAGTTAGACAGTCTGACTGTAGACCATAAATATTTAATATTTTCATATTTGAAAGATTATTTATGTCCGCATAGTTGTATTTTAGTTTTTTTTTTGATGGGGGGGGTATAGCTGTAATCTCTGATATTTAAGAATCACTTTTATTGTGAGTCATTCTTCAGACCATGTAAGTAAGACAACCACAAGGAAGAACACCATGTCCCATCAGGCTCTGTGTAGGCATCTCCCGCTTCATTACATTTTTAGATTTAGCTAATAATCTTACCCTGCATGACTTAAAACAAGTCAATGAACCGGAATGGTCACTTGCTAGGAAGTGAAAAGGTATAATGGTGGTGTGTGTGTGTGTGTGTGTGTCTGATTCTCCACAAAAAGGCTCATCTGCTTACTAAAAAAACATTTACACTTATTAATTTTCAAATGCTAATTCATCAGTGTATTTCCTTCTGACATTTATGGAAAAATCCAGTTTTATAATTGAATCAAAACATGCAGTACATTTGTTTTAGAACAGCATAGCATAGTATGATGATTTGCAGAAGACTTCACAGTTTTAGACTGCAGAAGCTTTTTGTGTTGTACAAGTGCTGACCGACCTGTAAATACCAATTCACTGAGCAATCTCTTTGCACATGTAAGTGCTGAGTGGATGCACATCTGGACTAACACTTTGGCCAACAACCTCTCTTTTCTTGTTGGGAGCAATCAGCTGGTTTTATTTGGTTGAAAGCTTCTGCTGGAATAGTTTGTTTTGGCAACTCAACACATTTTCTTTAGAAAACATGTTCCTAAAACTTGGTCTTCCCAGACAACAAACAGGAACCGTATATGGCAGGTGAGACTGTACATGGAGTAATGTGCTTCAGCAGAACTTTCTTGAATATTTTATTCATGGTCATGCTTTATTCTCTATCGCCACTGCATTTTTTAGGTCAATTTTAACGAAACAAGAGAAAAAGGACCAGCGATGAGTACTTATAGTTTAATAAACATTTCAAATTCACTATTGCAGTTGCAGTAAATGTTTCTGAGAAAAAACCCAGTCACAAGAAGAAAATATTTAGAGGATATCTAGAACGGTTTAAAATAATTTATTTTTTAACCACAATATGTTAAATTTAAAACATACATATTTTCTCCAGCATCGTCAAAAACGTATCAAACATATACTGTACACTGTTATTATACAAATACCACCTGATGCTCTCTAATGGTTGAATAAAGGTGTATATGATGAATCAATATGATGGGGGCAGTGATTCCTATGGTATTGCTGTTCAATCCCTTTCAATTTCAAACACAAAATATTTGCTTTTTTATAATTTAAGTGACAAAAAAAAACACCTTTTATTTCTACTCACAGGGATAGGTGAGGATGCATACAAAGTCACAAAGAAGTAGTTAATTCTGTGCACACAGCTCAGATGATTTGTCACTTTGTGACTTCAACATCATATATGAAGTCTTCTGGTAGCGTCTCAGTGGGCATGTTCTTCAGCTGCTCATCATACGTGCGGAGAGTCCAGAGTTTCTCCAGTTCATACACATCTCTGGTCTCTGGTAGCATGAAGTGAACAACCATATTCCCTGAGACAGAGAGAGGAGCAGGACAGTGAACACTACTGAACTCTGTCGACAAACATCAGTTTGTATAAACAACAGTCTAAATTTGACATTAGGAGATAAGATCTATCAGTTTTACATACCAAAGTCAATACACATCCAATCCTCTGCATCTTTCCCTTCAATCTTGAGATTCGGAGCTCCATTTTTCTTCAGAAACTTGTACTAGAGGAAAATCATCCATTGTGTGAGTTTAAAACCAAACAGGTTGCACATATTACCTTTGACAATGAGAAGACAAATGTCAGTTACCACTTTGATGGCATAAAGTGCCATTGCGCGGAGGTGTCTCGTTGATACACCGCTGACAACGATGAAGTACTCTGTATATTTGATCTGCTCTGGTACTTTAATCACACAGACGTCCACCGCATTTTCCTGACGCAGTAGAGACACCAACACGTCAAGAGTGAAAGTCTCAGGGGCTCCTAGAGAAAACAGGCGTGAAACATTTAGTCTGACAATCAAAATGATGTGAATGCTGCCATGTATCCTTTTTTACTCAATGCTAAAACAAGAGAAATGTCATCACATGCAATAATCAAAGCAATGCAGGGTGACCGAGGGACCTCGTCCACTACAGTAACCAAGGATGCAACCACTTTGCAGGTTATCTTCTTGGTTAAACGCTTTATTTTTCAGTCTTCACGCCACACGTCACATTTTATAACTCTGAAACGATTCATCGATTAGTCAACAGAAAGCTACTCAGCAACTATTTTAACAATCAATTAATTGTTTTAAGTCATTTTCTTAATTAAAAAAAGCCACATTTACCGGTTCCAACTTCAGAAATGGGAGGATTTTCTGCTTTTCTTATAATAATAATAATAATAGCAAACTAAATATCTTTGGGTTTCTGACTAATTGGACAAAATAATATATTTCAAGATATCACCCCAGACTGTGATGGGACTTTGAAATACTTGAGGACATATTGTTGGTAAAATTATGAATCGAATACTCTAGAAAATAAGCCGCAGATTAATCAATAATTAAAATAATTGTTTGTTGCACCACTAAATGTTTCCCAAAGGTGACATCTTTATTTTTTGTTTGGTTTTACAAACAAAACTGTAATGACATTCAGATTTAAGGTTGCTGCAAACTATAATGTGTCAATAATCAAATAACAATGAAATTGTCCCAACAGTGCAAACTACAAAGAGAATCAGTTTACTATCATATATGGTAAAAATAAAAAAAAGAGCAGCAGATCATCAGATTTAAGATAAGATCCTAAAAACTTACTTACGTGCTTAATTGATTACCAAATGTTTTGCCAATACATTTTCTGTCAATAAACTAAACCAATACGTTAATTGATAAATGTATCAACTCTTAGTAAATGTATTTTAATGCAAGACAATGAAAACATCTGCACATTTAACAAGCTGTAACCATTAACTCTTTGACACTTTCCTTTGAAATAACTTAAAAGCTTAATCAGCCAAAAAAATTAATAGATGCCGAGTAATCGGTCTTATCGATCAGTCCACTAACCATTTTAGTTACTTACTGTTGTCCCTGTCCAGCCCTTCCTCCTGAGACATGCCAGTGCTCCTCTTTGAATTGCTGTTGTCACCGCGCATCTCTGAGTACAGCCTTTGTGTTTCTAGGTGTTGGGTGGATGACGTTACATGATACCTGTGCCGACATGAGGATAAACGTGCCGTAAAACTTTGAGGCAAACACGGATTGAGACAACGAGCTTTGGGAACAGAACAGGCGTTTCTCAAAACAAATGTTTTCTGCATTAAAACGCTACTTCTTAACACCGACGATACCAGTTTCTTAGAGCGATTGAGAATATTCATGATTTAAACTAATATAACACAATATCACTGCATCGATGCTCTATAACTTCATGAACCGTCTCTGATCACAAGCACTGTCGTCCACACGCGCATATCAGAAGCTACAAACAGGAAGTGGCTCTTGTCCTTGGTCTTTGATTGGTAAGTACAGCTTCTTCGTCGGTCGCCCACCTGAAATAAATATAGAGCACCCTCTATCGATCACAAAGTGTAGCGACCTCAGAACATCAGATGGGCATAGTCAAATAAAGCAACTTCTAATTGATGGAAAATAAAAAGCAAGAGACACGGTGTGAAATTAATTATTTACATTTATTTCTGTAGGAAAAATATTGGAATGAAAAATCCTAAAAATAACTTCTTATACAAAATCAATACCTCTGCCCTTAACTGGACATTACATATAAAATTGTAAACATTATATAGTTTCAATAAATCCATATTAATTTCACCTGAGGCATAATTAAACTGGTCAGCACATTGTCATATAAACCACAGATTCAAGTAAAGCATTGTTGTAATAGTATGGATCATAACAACCATTTTTGTATATTTTGTTCCCTTTGTTTGTACGCGATGCTGCCTTCAACGTCGTCGCCATTAATCAGCAGAGTCCATAACAACATTCAGTCTTAAGCCCACAGGAATATGGTCCGTAAGGCCAGCCAGCGTGGTTATGAAGGAAACCTCTTCAACTTCCTGGATGGACACAAAGAGAGTGCATGTTGTCTATGATGCTTTATGCTGTTTACTAGGGGATAACCTGCTGTTATAGAAGACAAGTACTAACTGTCAATAGTTTTGCCATATGCACATTTTTCATGAATTATTTGTGGCATCTCAAAGTAACTTGCAACTTCAAAGAGACAGAAGCAATGGAGAAAATGGAGAAGACTCGGTAGAGGAAAGAGTAAAAACACACAAGGACACATACTGTTCGGCAGTGCTTTGAAACGGAGTTTTCGCGGTACAAGATGTAGTCGATCCGACGTCCGATCCACGGCTGGCCAGTCTCAGGGTAATCCAAGGGGCAGTCTTCTGCAGGAACAGGAGGGGAGACATACTGCTTTCTCAGATCCTCTGTCTCCAAAGTTCTACACAGATACACAGAGAAGACGGAGATCAGCTTCAGTGAATAAACAGTGAGTGAGGAGTTCTGGTCATGTCATGGTAGTTGTGCTGTGCAGAGGTTTGAGAAAATGGAAAGGAGTGTACCTTTGTAGATTTTCTGGGGTGTTTATGTCATCTTCATACAACGTGGGCTGCTCCAGCAGAGTACCTTTAGATGCAAACCAATGAAATACCAAATGATTTGTCAGTATTTGTCTTGTATGTAGTATTTGCTGTAGTCTAATAGTTTAAAAATGGTACACACCAATGACCCAGGGCTTCTCTTTTCCAGGCCCTGCCCTGCAAGGATCTCTATATTCCTCAAACAGACAGTGATGCTGTTCCAGGGCGTCATCTAGACAAACAGACAAACATGTATAAATACAACAAACAAAAACATTTTGGGTTATCAGTAAAAAAAAGAAAAAGAAAATTGTCAGAGACACACCAGGTGAGCAGTTGTCAAAGTTGAAATCTCCACAGAGCACATCAAAAGCAACGTCCTCGTCGGGCAGTTTGTTGGCAGCTTGAAAATCCCCAATCCACTTGGTAACCAGGTTTAACTGCTCACAGCGAATTTCCCCTTCCCCTGATTAAAGCAAACACACACCAGCCATCACAGACCATCCGATCTACAAAATACCAAACTTTGAGTCTAAATCAGAAAATTAAACTTGCCCTCTGGTGCGTGAAGATGTGTGCAGTTAAAATAGCCAACCACTTTCTTCTGTTTCTGATTCTGCCCGATTAGCACCTAAAAAAAAAAAAAAAAACAAGCATTACATCTATTTCCACTGTGTTCATACTGTGACAAAAGCATGAGGGATTAATATGGATTCTGCAACTCAAAAAAAATGACAACTGCATTAACTGATAGAGGCTTGATACATGATATTAAGCAAGGCACCTTAGCAGACAGGAGGCCCTTGGCAGCTAGTGCGTCTTCCCCACGGCTGTTGGGAAAGCAGTGGTACTGGGCCTCAAGCACGAGGAACCGGCTGGCTAAGAACAGGCCACTGTTGAAGAACTTGAAAGAGGAACACCTGCATGGTGGCTGGCAGGCATACACGCCAACGTCATACAGTATGTGTCCAAACACGGGTTTCAATGCTTGGGTGAGCTTCTGGGCCGCCCTCTTATCAAACACCTCTTCTAGACACAGTATGTCCACATTGGCTGGAAACAATGGCGACACTTCCCAGGGCACATCGTCCTGTTGGCGGAGACCCTGGGAGAGCAAAGCTCGGGGAGCACTCCGGTGACCTGCTCGGCCCTGCTGGTTGGAGTTGCGATTGGTATATAAAAGGGGAGAAGGTGAGTCAGTCGAGGGCTCTTCTGTGTCATCACAGGGCACACAGACGACGTGACTATTGGACTTTGGGATTGAAACATGCACTTCAGCTGAATCGGAATGATGGCTCTCCGGGGGCTGTGCATGTTTATCAGTAGCCCCATATGAAGATGAGTTAACGGTGGGAAGCATGCTGTTGGAGGGGCTGAGAGTCCCACAGCTGCTGGGGGAGTCAACAAAGATGCGGATATGGGGTCGACACACACCCTGCACAATGTGCTGACCAATGACAGCCGCCCTGTGCTGGGTATGCCCCAGGTTGTTGAAACGAGCCAGGCTGTCAGGCAACAGACATAGGTTGGCTGTGGCAAATCCAAATGATGCCTTTCCTACCAGCTCAAAGCCCCTGTGTGTCTCCTTCTCTGGTGAGGATGGCGCCTCTCTATGGTAGTAAAAGGGCCTGCGGCAAGCCTCGAGAGGTGCCCAGAGCATAAATCCCAGGAAGCCCAAAGGGGCTGTTGCGAGAAAAAGAATGAAGAAGATAATGAAGCCGAAGAAGACCTTGAGGGGGTGGAGGTGGCATCCCTGTTCGAATCGCTGGGTTCGCTCCGGGGTGGTGGACTTGCACAAAGCAACGAGGCGATCAAGAAACCAGAAGCAAGGCAGGATGAATGCCCACCCCACAGCATGGATGCCTGCAACAAACCCATTAGGAAATGGAGATACCTGCAGGGCCATGCCTTTGCTCCTTTTCTAAGCAACAATCAGGATGAGCAACATCGGGACTTGCGTTCTAGCCTCATTCCCGTTTTAGCATCATTCCAGTGCCAAGTCTCTCTCATGGGCTCCAGTGGACACTAGTGGACAGGGGAAAGAAATGACAATGTTATGACATGGCTCTATTCTTACAACCCATATTAACATTTACACTGTGTGTACTCAGGAATAAATGCCTTCTCACATTGACTTCATGTCCGTACATGCAGTTGTAGGGAATCAATGGACAGCTGCACTGACATGCAATACAGTCAGATGCAGTCAGACCAGTTTACTGCACTCTCGTGCAATGCATCTTTTAGGGAGGCAAAGAGGAAAAACACGGTGCAAACAGCCCATAATAATACAGGTGTCACCATCTGTGGTGTTGCTAACCACGGGCATTATGAGCCTGTCTGAACACCACACCTTTGTGAGTATTTACAGATGAATTACAGTCTGACGTCATCGGGTGTGTCAGCATTAACACCGACATTTTAATTTTGGAAATAATATCTCAAATCAAATATATTAACGTGTGATATAATGACATCATTTCAAGGAGTCTGGACACTATTCCCTTTACAGTGACCATAACGTTAACGTTGTTTTAGTGTGGATTTGCCCTTTGACGTTCACTACCATTGCAGACTTTGGGCTCCGTTTATACACACAAAGTCCCCATTCAATGCAGGCTCCCATCAATTGTAGTGATTTATTGTCAAGTGATGCCTCGTCAGTCGACACCATAGACTGTCATAGACACTCATAGAGGTAGATGGCTCTCAGCTATGGTACTCGGGTCGCCTGTGTATAGGTAAGCTATGCTAACAGTTTCACTTGGAAAACGGTTCAGGAAGAATTTCCTATCTACATAACCGTGTGTGTGTGTGTATACCTGTAGGACGTTGCTGTATCATTATAGCACATGGCTAGGACACCTTACATTTAATACATGCTTAATATAACGTTAGTCTACGAAATGTAGGTATCACAAATGAAAGATGTAACCTGTCTCGTTGCGTAACTTTAGCTAGCTTAAAACACTCGGCTAACAGCCTAGATACCTTACCTTAGCACGGAAACTGGGACAGTCCGTCTGATGAAAACGTACTGCGAGCAACACACCTATTTATGTATTTTTCTACATTAATTTATTAGGTTGTCACGTGTTAAAAGGAAATCATCATTTCCCAACGTTAAAACAAAATCTTTAGTGAGGTTACGTAGTTCCCTTGATAGTAAACCCACTCTGCTCTCTGCGGCTCATCACACAAGCTTTATTAAGCCACGCCCCAACGGCGGTGTCTGGTACGTGACCTCACCTGAGACGACTTGTTACAGGTTAGTAAGCTTACTGTCACCGAGCGAGAGGCACGTTTTGATTCTAATACTGCCAGATAAGTATGCAGTGACTTCTGGACAGTTTGAATGTCTGGAAGCCCATTTCCGCCACTGTGAGGAAAAAAATTAAGATCCTGTAAGTCATTATAATGAGATACTATGTCAAAATAATGACATAGCATCTCATAATAATGAGATACTATCTCATAATTTCGACTTACTATCTCATACTTATGACTTACTATCATAGTCAAAATAATGCAACTTCTAATTGATGCCTCTATTCCGTTTTATTCCCCTCTTTTATTGTAATTTATATCATAAAGTATATTTGATATATACCTTTTTACTGTCTTCAATCGATTAGATTTAATGGATTTCCTGTCTTTTTAATACCCTGTTGATGACGATGACCTAATTGAGGATCCTGATTATCAGCCCACACAAGCAGAAGAGACTGGGGACACTTCTTCTGAATCCATGGATGAGGAGGTTGACACAGAAACCATATATGCTTCTACCTCCTCACACTCTGATTAGTACAACGGCCTTTTCACTTGTCTCAATCTAAAATGTTTTGACCAGCTCAAGACTGTACATACTTGTTTTATCCTCATTAAATAAATAAATCATAAGAGAAATTATCCTGAGTATTTGATTTCCTGATTTTACTTGAATTCTCTTTTTATCATATATTACTGTGAATAATGTATTTCATTCTGATCTAGTGTTACTTTTCAGTTCCACATTTGATTACTTGATTTTAATTTGCTGCTTTGTGCGAAGCACTTTGTAACTTACAATTATTATGAAATGATTACTGATATGTAAAGATACATGTTACGACCGGCTCGGAAGTCGCAACATAAGGAGGGACACAACACCAAGTTAGATCCAAAAACCAAGGGTGACAGTTTATTACAGGAAACGAAACAAACGTAATGTGCAAATCCAACTGAAGACCATGGTCTGGTGCCAGGACGGTGAGAGAGAGCGAGGGCCGAGCAAGGAGGCGCTCAAACCCACACCTTCATCCAGGTGCCCAGGGAGCTGCACCTAGAATACGAAGACATAGAATACACACACAAGCACAAACATTCACAGCAGGACATAGAATTATAGTAACATACATGACTAAAGACAGGTAATCAGAATGTACAATAAGGCAATGCCTATATTAACAATTTCACACAAACATTTTGCAGACCCTTAATGTGAGTGGACGATTTGAATTCCTCGGCCCAATAAGGTCAACAGTTGTGTTTTTCAATTTAATATTCTAATAATCTTGCCACTGCTCTGACAACTTTGAGCTGCACCCTATAGCTGCCATCTAGTGGCAAAGACAAACACATTAAATACCTGTTACTTCCTCCAGAGTGTCAGTGATGGAGCTCAGCATCCCGTCCAACAGGTCTCCGATTTCCTTGCTTATAATTAACATCTTCTCAAACTGATCCTTTAGCTGGCTGAGTTCTTCATTTATCTTCAGCACCAGCACCAGCTCCAAGGCATCAACGGTTTGCTCTATGTCCATTTTAAGGCTCCCAGTTACACAGCTAAGACACTAAACTCCGAAAACTTTCTGGTGGCTGACAAGAATCGTATTTCAAATGACAACAATCATTAACATTATCAATCGTATTTCAAATCACAACAGATCAGAGTGCTCGGAGGATTTGTTTTTGATTTTTTTCACTCCAAAAACAGAGATCAGGTTTAAAAAATAACTTTATACATAGCATTAAGTGTTATTTCATGTTGGACACATAGTAGTTTGACAAAGAACCCAGGGTCTGATTACTATCTTTGTTTTGGGCTTTCAACACTTCAGGAAAGTTTAATCTTGATCCTGGAAATAGTGGTTTTATAAAATGATCCCAACTCAAGTTCCACTTACTACCTTCTTCCAGAGTTGTATTAACCACATAATACGTTCTTCATGCACTAAAGTAGCCAACCTGGCCGTGAAGTCCTGAAGTGCAATGGACGACAAGTGCAACGTCTGTGTCTGACAATGAAGAATGTGTGACGCAGTTGAAAGCTCTGGGAACATTTTGTGTTAAATCTTTTTGCTGTTTAAGAATTTCATCTGGCATAAGATTTCTAAATGCAAATAAAGTTTTGTACAACACGTCAAATACCTGATAAAACTTTAATAAACCCCCAAACTACAATGTAGACAGTCTATATATATATATATATTATTTAAAAAAAAAAAAAAACATTTACACTGGGTGAAGCCAAATATTCTCAAACTATGTGATCAGTGCACACTACAAGACAAAACGAAAATAAATGGTAACTCACTTCTAGACTTTAACTCAAAGCAATTTCCTGTCAGAATTTCTCTCTGCCTTTCCTACTGCTTAGCCCCCCCTTGCTCTCCCAATGATGGCGAGAAGGTAGAGAAAGATGTTGATGATGTCTGTGTACAGGTTGAGAGCCGCAAAGACATATTCTTCTGGACTCAGGGACAGTTCCTTGTTGCCAAGCAGCATTTGTGTGTCCACCGCCAAGAACTGTAACAGAAGACATTCACAATGGGTCAAATATTTGTCTTTGGCTAAAAACACTTTTCTTCGATAGAAAGTAGTTGAAATGAAGAGTGTTGAAAGCATGTTTTGTTAAATTTCCAGATTAATGGGACACAGTTTCTGGAAAGAAAACTTGCTGTTGAACTTTCTTTAAATGTTTCAATGCTGTGAGCTGTGCTCAAAATGGCAAACTAAAGTACTTACACAGGTGAAGAGCAAAGCTCCCAGTCCAGCATACACAATGTGCAGAATCCTGTCACGGATGAAGATGCAGAGGATGCCGAAGATGATCAGGACAATCAGACAGACGAAAAGCACACCGTAACAGGAAGTGAAGTCGTATTTGGTCTGTTGGAGGAGGCCAAGAAAGACATGAAGCTCACATTAGAGTATGATCAATGTACATTACATGCATACAAAGAGGCCAGGACTGACTGATACAAACCTGCAGGGAGAAGATGACCACGGTGAAGCACACGACTGCTGTGATACCCACTGCCATGACCACTGTGTCAGTGTCATGGAAGCTGGCGATCATTCCCACCATGTAGGACATGCTGAGAGTCAGGACCGACTGAGAACAAGAAACACAAATACATCAGCAATATTGGACATTTGAGTGGAGTGCAGTTTCATGGCATAAAATAGGAAATGGCATTTCATTTTGTCGTCATGAAATAGTGATTTGTGAGGCTCAATCTGAATCTAAGAATGGGTCTTATATTGTATTGTAAGCTTTTTAAAACTGTACCACATCAGAACACATTGTTGTTTTTCCAAAACAGTTGCATGATTCATAAATCAGAAGGCCTACAATTCAATAGTCCAGATAAGCTAACACAGTACTTCCTGGGTTGTACCTCCTCCCCTCTCCATCTTTTATTTTGAAAAAGAAGAAAAAAACTGAGCAGACTTACTAACGCAACAAGGTTCCATGGATGTCTTCGGCGAACGCTTCCACAGCAGCTGATCACACAAACTGACACAAAGAATATGGCGTATGACACGAAGTAGGTCCAGGTGTTCACCAAGACAAAACCCTTGACTTGATCCACGAAGGTGAAAACAGCCACAAAGGCAAACGTCACCATCAGCTGAGCGGTCAACACCAAGAACACCTGGAGGGAAGAGCGGATTATTGGGCAGCAGGTCACAGATAATATTTCTAACAAAGTACATGATTCATTTTTAAAAAGGAGGTTATGTTTTAGGTTGTGTTTCTTTGTTAGTCAGCAGGTCAGAAACTTGATTTACATTAAATTTGGTAGAAAATATATCTCAGAAAATAAAGTACTTAATTGTATTGATAAGAATAAATAAATAAATATAATAATATTTTAAAAAAAATACAATGCAAATACAATCCTGCTCAGTGATTTGCAACGCAGCCTGTGATGGCCTCATACTCCGAGCCGCATTCCCACACTAGCTCCTTACCTTTCGAATGAAGGCTCTTCTTATGCTCTTGTTATCTAATCCAAAATCAAAGTCTTGGTTCTCATGAAAGGGTGGTGGGTCCTCCTCGCCATGGTAAACATCATCTGCAACGGTACCAGCCAGAAACATCAAATTGATTAAATTACACTATGAATGTTCATGTATAATTACAAATATAGATATTTACATATATGTGCAACAATGTTAGACATACTAACCGCTGAAGTTGCCATTGAAGCCCTGGCCTGGTGGAGAATATGGTGAGGAGGAGGGGTTGGCCGTTCCGAAAGCTCCAGGAACACCCTTTCCAAAAGCAGTCGGTGGAGGGAAAGGGAGACCACCAGGAGCAGGAAAACCACCAGCAGCAGCAGGTAGACCACCAGGAGCAGAGAAACCACCAGGAGCAGGGAAACCACCAGGAGCAGGTAGACCACCAGGAGCAAGGAAACCACCAGGAGCAGGGAAACCACCAGGAGCAGGTTGACCACCAGGAGCCAGGAAACCACTAGGAGCAGGTTGACCACCAAGAGCCATGAAACCACTAGGAGCAGGGGCTCCAAACATGTTTGGGCCTGGCATATTCATGTCAAATGTGACAGGAAACGCTGTCTGCCCGGGAAACGAGGGTGGAGTGGGAAACCCCTCTATGGGAGCGTATGCAGTCTTCTCGGTGGTCATCTCTGGCTTAGATCAGAAGCACAGACCCGCTGCTGTGTTGGATTTTTTTGACAGATGGAAAAGTATAAAATAAAAAATAAGTCAAGGGAAAGGTCATGCAGTTAATAGACAGTACTGTTTAAATGATAGCGGTTGACGGACGCTCAGAGTGATGGAGTCCACAGTAACGTCACAGAAGTCACGTGACACTGGTCTCTTCCGATATATGTCATAATTGATAACCATCGACAGCTTAATTTAAACAACTGTTTACATGCGTCGAGCAAACGGTGTGCTCCACCACTAACATCGAAGCTAAATTGAGGGTTACACGAAGGTTTTGACTCCAGGTTTAATAACGACTCAAATATATTAAATTTGCCCGAGTTTCCTCGGAGTTTCTCCCCGTTTCCTAAATATAACGTTACGTTAGGCCACAATTGTAAGAAGTCGTTCAGCCTACGTTACAGAACTTCATTATAGGGTGGGTGGGCACAGAGATAACTGATAACTATCACAAAGAACGAGTTCATATGTTTTTTGTTAAATCCTTCAACACAAGATGGCCATGTTTTTCACCAAACAATAACGTTAGGCAGTACGGACGGTTGGAACACAGAGGCAACGAAGACCAACAAAGTTGGGGTAGTTTAAGTCTTTCAAAACTACTCACATTGCTCGCAGTCAACGTTTTAATCCCAGAAGAGCCCCTCCTAAATTATTTGTGGTATTTATTCCGTAGGTTCTAGCCCACTTGGGTTTCTTTTTCTTCACCCTGACTGCCAGTAAACTGCTGTTACCTCTCCGCCCCCACGATGCGGATGTCGCGTTCAGGACATACGGGATGATCGGTAGACAAGGGAAACAGGAAGGCAGTGGGAAAAAACCTTACTCCACTTAATGCGGGTTTCAGTACATTGAGCGACATATTTAGCCAACGTAAGACAGCCATGTTTGCTTGGTTTTCAGACATTTCCGTATTATTGCGGCAACTACGTTGGATCTTTCCGAAAAGTCAGAGTTTTCAAGTCGTATTTACGACATGGATGTTCAGATGAGCCCTTAGATTACGATAATTACGATATTATTTGAATGCAGCACGGAAACAGTGTCTGTGACGTCCATCTGCTCGAAATGCGCCAAACGATAGTGAAGAAAAAATTCTGTTATCTGAAAGAGGAGAGTTGAAGGAAGGACAATACCTCAGCTGCAGTGGTGGAAATTATTTAGGTACATTTACTGAATAACTGCAATTAAGTGCAACTCTGAGGTGCTTTTGCTTTACTTGAGTATTTCCAATATTTGCAACTTTATGCTTCAATTCCACTACATTTGAGAGTAAAATAATGTAGCCTACTTTATACTCCACTACATTTATACGAATTTAGTTACTGGTTATTATGGTTAATCTATGGTTATTATCATAGATTAAGCTACCCTACAGTGGCATATATAGCTAAAGGCCTTGTTGAAATTAGCCCCATCTTCTCTGCAATATTGAAGTGATACTTATATGTTAATGCATCAACGATTATCATCTCATAACATATACTGTGCTATACTTCAAAAATGGGTTACTCTGCATAATGAGTATTTTCTAGTTTTGGTACTTAAAGTGTATTTTGATGCTAATACTTAGTACTTTTGTTCAAATAAAATGCTGAATGCATGACTTTTACCTGTATTTATATGTAGTGGTATTGCTACTTTTACATGAGTGGAAACGTCTTCCTCCACTGCTTAACTGCATAATGCTTGGCAATAAAAAGTGCCTGGCATGAACCAGCAGGTGTCAGGAGGCCACCACAGTTATAGTAAAATGACCTGAGAGGGCAATCAGAGTGTGTCACAAAACAGCTTTTATTTTCATTTGTCTTATGACACATAAATTGTTGGACTAGTGAAGGATTGTAAACAGGTGAACAAAACAGGGAATGGACTGTGTGATCTCAAACAACCATAGGCCGAGTTTGCATTTCAGTTGTTTGGGTCTGCTCAACCACAGAAGAGCCAATAAAGCGCAGTATCAATTTATTTTTAAACATCATTTATCAGAATTTGTGACTCTAGAAATATTGAAAACATCTCCACTACTTTAGGTTATTTTGAGGTTTTTGATTTATTTCATTTCAGCATGAAGGAATATGGCAAACAGCTTCTTTTCAACTACTTGTAATGTGGGGAGAGGGACTTCACCTTCTTACTATTTTGGAGTCACAGCAGACCGGATTCATGTTACGCAAAATCCAAGTTGATTTACAATGTAAACAGAGGCAAGCATCAAATTCTGCAGCAGTGTTTAAATTGTACACCAATTTCCTAAAAACGTGTAATCCATTATTAGTTAGTGACACAGGTCTTCCCTTATCCATATCTTGCCTATTGGGTTTCTTGGGTGGTTTCTATCTTGGAATTAGTCACATATTTGACTATTTCTTCCTGAGAGATGTCAATAAAAGTCAAACAGATTATATGAACAACAAATAATGGTTTACATTCTAGTGTTACTAATGACTACTCTTAACTGCTAAAGGCAATTGTTTAGATCTATAAATGCATTATTTGGCCATGTGTTACATATTCTTCCTCCACAACTGAGACCATCATAACATGATTTCATCAAAGAAATGATGGGCTATGAGCAAAAACAATATTTCACAGAACACAGAAGAATAAAAGAGTTGAAGGTAAATTTCTTTTTATTTCACATATTAAATGTTTGCATTATTTTGAGTTATGCATTATAAAATGCAAGGTGAAACAGGTGATGTCCTTGCATTAGAAAACATTTAATGTCTAATGACATCAAATGTAAAAAATAAAAAAAGTTAACAGTTCTCACGCTGTCCTTTATCAAACTGGTCAAGTATAAAAAGGGACATTTAAGAATTAAGAATCTTTTTGAGACATTAGATCAATAGAAAATGCATTGGACTTATTGCTACCTTTCCACTCATCTTTTGTTCTTTATACACAGTGTATCACTTTGTTAAGCCAACTTCAAACATCCATCACATGCTCTTGATCATTATGCAGCAGCACATGTGGACATGTTCTTTAGTAGGCTTCATACCAACACATGAACACAAAATAAAGGGTTCATTACTGTAAGGCTCCAAAATAAATACATAAATAGCATAATTTAAAAGGCACATTATGAAACATTTTGTCAAAATGAAAGATTCACATTCAACAATGTTTCTTCCCTTATGCTGAGTTTACTTGAGGTGCAATTTAAGGAGAAGAAAATAGAGTGCTTTTACCAGCTTCAGCTGACATTTTGTCTGACAAAGTATCATGAAAATATATTTTTAAGGAAACTAGTTGACAGTGTCTAATCTATCTCACTCCAAACGATTATTAAAAAAGGAGAACAATCCTAACGAAACGCTAGCTTCTATATCAATGTCTGCATAGCTTTACCAAACAAAATGCTGGTCCAAAACTACGAAATACTGAACACTGCATAATGACCTAACAATCTGTTTTCATATGTACGCAAGTGTTTTGGTTTGTTTTCAAAGTGGGGAAGAAACCTGATCATAAGACGTGAAAATTGGAAATTGTATACAAATTCCACTGCTACATATATAGAAAATACAGCAATGGTTGAGTGAGTCTACTTCAGTTAACATTAAATATTTTCCTGCTGAATAAATATTAAATATTCAAACATGTTCAACAGTGACAAAATACTGATGTCCCTCGAATAAAATATACAGTAATCCCTCACTTCTCTCCACATTTCTGCTGATTTTCGTCAGGCTCTTTGGTAGAAGGACTGCCAAGTTAAAACCTGGCTGTGACAACCATCATTCAGCCCCTACAATCTTCCCCCTCATAACTTCCGGACCTCCCCTGCTTTCCCCCTTTACGGTCATTTTCATGGTTTTACTGCATGCGATCTGTCTGGAGCTGCTGAGGTTGGTACTGGCTGAAGGCGGCAGCAGCAGCGGCAGCTCCTGGGGTGGCAGCAGCGGCAAGTGGCTGCTGGACAGTGTATCCATACCCTGCTGTAGTCATGTAGCTTGTTGGTGCTGGTGAGGCTGCGTATGGATACTGCTCATATGCAGCAGCAGCGGCAGCAGCGGTGGCAGCTGCAGAGTACTGGGCATACGCTGCTCCAGTATAGTCAAGGTATGGGGAAGTGGCAGCAGCAGCTGTTGCTGTAGCAGCAGAAGGTTGTACGTGAGACATCATCATGCTGGGTTGGACAAAGGCCTGAGGGTAGACGTAGTGTGCAGGGACTCTGTAGGACACAAAGACACACAGGGTCAAAAGCAATTCATTCAAGTCGTTTTTCCTATGCTGAAACTAAATTCTGGAAAACTGAAAAGCAGGCGCCTCAAAAACGTCAATCCAGTCCTCAGAACACAGCAAATCCATTCAATAACAACTGAAAACCCTACCTAGAAATGAAAAAGTTAAGGAAGCAGCAAAACCACAAAGAAACACAAGCGCAGCTTTTAATATCAAAAAGCACCTGAATCTGAAACACGATAAGGCATTAAAAGAAGACACAGCCCAGCTCTGCACCCAATGTTCCACCGAAAACAGTATTTGACAAAAATGCGAGCTTATCGCACAACACCACAACATATCAGGAAGAGGAGTGGACACTATTCTGTCCACATACGGTCACACCAACACCACACATACAGGCATGCCCACACATGTTAATAGAGCCTCCTGAAAATGGAATAAACTGCAAATTAGCTGCTGAATTAATGATACAGTGTTGTATCTAATCAAGTGGGTGCTTGGTTGTATTAGCTTTTGCCGAGGCCCTGTTGTGTTTATTTGCTTGAAAAATAAATTAATTTTACTATTTCAAAAAGGTGAAAGACGAGATTAGAAGGGAGCTCTCCATTAGAAGGGCAATATTCTGTATATAGACCAGGCAGGGTATAAATGGATGAATACAAGCCTGGGTATCTGGGTAAATATGGCCCCCACTTTAAAGTTGTGTTAAAGTCACCCTCTGTAATATACAGAGGAGCAGGTGTGAAACTGTTATATCTGGCCATAGACAAGCTTCCCCTCCCCCTCTCGCAGACATACACCCCCACACAAACATACACACGGCAACTTGACTGACAAGGGAGGCTGGAAGCATGCTATTTTTGCTCCCCTTGTCATCTCTAAAGGACAAGCTGATCTCCTTCAGTGACACATGGCAGGGCACTCGTCGGCTGTCATGGCCGCCGCTGACTCTCTACTGTCTCAGTGACTATCCTGAATTTACGTCTTTATTACCAGACTGGAGGTGTCCTGGCCAATCACAAAGCGGTGCTCTTGTCACAAAGTGGGACGCTAGAGCCACTGCTGTAACCAAGAGCTAACCGTTTTGTACTATAGCTGCATAATGATCACAGAAAACGTTACAATTATTGTATTAAACGTGATAAATAGAATAATAACATGTAGAGTTTTCAACTTGACAAGACAGGAACCAACATGCTGGTTCCCTTTATTTGTGATATGACCTTGTTTTATTATCAACTATATATATATATATTATAACTAAAGGGCACAGCTGCCTTAAGCCACCTCTATTGAAAGAGATGGGAGGAACATTTTTTGGTACTGCACGTCGAGCGCTAAATAAAGGTGCTTTGTAAATCACCAGGACACATGAGTAATCCCCAGCACATAACCAAAAGGCTTCATGGGCACATGGCTCGGCCCACCTGTTGTCCACAGCCGAGCGGCCCTGTCTGTGCCATACATTATTAACAGCGCTGCTGAGTGACTCCCATTTTCCATCTGAATTTGAGAGGCCGTGGAGATCACTGTAGCCAACAGCTGTTGCCTAAGAGACCTACTAAGATCTCTGTCTCCAACCTATAGTGCAGTGAACATTTGAGTTTACTGCAAAGCTAAATAACAAATCCATTATCACATCAAAAGTTAGTTAAGATCTACAAATTGTTTAAACAGACAGTGATCCAGCTATTATTTGAAGTTTTGACATTTTCGATTAAGTTACTATAACTTGAGCTATGCTAATAAAGTACCAAATGGGGGTAATTAAACATATTCTTCTGTTCTTTCCTGTGGTCATAACACTACTTGTGTTTGTGTGTTTAATGACAACCGCTGGAGTGGTGAGAAAAATACAAAAGAAAAAGTATACTCAGTAATCTGTACCTGTAGATATACACTACAAGTGGAAGCAATGTGTTAATAAAAGAACAAAAAAAACACAGCATAATGGGTAAGGAAACAGAAAAATAAACTCCCACATGCAAGCGAGTGTTTGTTTTGTTGCGGGGGATGGAATTTGAAATTAACACTCTGTGAATGATCATCAGCCCCCCTCTGACAACAAAACACGATCAACGTAATGTTAACAAGAAACTGAGAAAATAAAATAAATCACAGGCTAAAGCACAAATCAATTATTAAAAAGGGAAAAGAAGCAACACCCCGTTGCAGATCTCCCTATCAAAACTCACAAAGTCTGCACAAAAACCTCCTTCCCCCCCCCCCACCTTCCCCACTGCAAGTAGAAATGAGCACACAGTTAAGCTGAACACCACATCATACTGAAAACAAGGCACACACCAATCTATGTACTATGGAAAACTGGGAAAAAAAAACAGAAGACTTCCATGCATCTAGTCACCATTTCAGTTCGTTTGTGTATGTCAGAGTATACAGGTAACACTTTAGCGCTCTGCCCAATGCAGACTCAGCTATTCCTCAAACCATCATGTCCCTTCATCAGCTATTTTAACCGTTACCGACCCTGTCAGATCAGAGAGAGATAGACAACATGAAGTCAAGTCCTGTATTGGCTGGGAAAATGTTTACTTCCTTAATTAACAGTCAACACCAAGCAGTGGAGCACACATTCACACGTCCTCATTCAGGATTTAATAGGTGGAGGCAATGATAAATTACGTTTTTACAACAATAAAAACACTTTATATAAGATCATAAAAGAAAATAGCAGATTTCCTTACTTTCAGACAGACGTATTTTGTGAAGGAAATGTAATTTTTGCAGCTTAACATACCCGTAAGGCCTTTGGATGAATGCTGGATGGATCTGAGGCATGCCAAATGCAAATCCTACAATGAAAACAGACAGTTGTTATAGTTTCGTTTGAAGAACTGACACTTTTCTATTACAGTGAAGATCATTTTCAGTGATCCTTTGCAAGATTGCCAATCATTTACAAGAGAAAAATACTGTCTTTGTATGCCACCTTGATTATCTTGAAGTTGGGAAACAAAGCTGTAGTCCAGTCCCTCACCTGGCTGTATGACCCTCGGCTTGGCCCCCAGGTAGGCCAGGTTCACATTGGCTTTCCTGCCATCTATTATGGGGTTGGGGTCCTTGCAGGCTCGGTCAGCAGAGGCCCGGTCTGCCATGGTAACCTGGAAGAAACAGCACATTTTCCATTGACCTCATGGAGATTTCTTGGTCACAGTGATAAGGTAGCACTTACAAATTATAGATCATTTGTTTACAAGGTCCATCGAGAGGAGTCTGGTCATATTGTACTGCGGTGAGAGCTACACATTTCCTATTTCTAACCTGGCTGTCACGCAGAACAGGAAGCACTACAATCTTTCAGCCTACAGGTGCCGACACTGGATCAATCGACCGTATCCCCGACTGTGCACGTGTGCAAGCAACTTTAAAAAAAAAAAAAAAAAAAAAAAAAAAAAAAAAAAAAAGGCAACTCAGAACTAGGTTTTTACTTACAAATCCATAACCTCTGGATTTCCCCGTCTGCCGATCGGTGATGACAACAGCCTCATCGATGTCTCCAAACACCTCGAAATATTTCCTGAGACTCGAGTCCGTGGTGTGATAAGGAAGACCTCCCACAAAGATCTTGGTGAACGTGGTGTCTTTCTGTGCCGAGTGCATCATTTGTAGCTCTGTGTTAAAGCGATTTCCTGGAAGTAGTAGGATCAGATCAAGTAGAGAACAGCGTTCAGATCAGTTGAGGGAGAGAGTCTGCGGCGTGGACAGGCAGCCCCCCGGTGATGTGACTGTGGCTCTGAAGGAGGAGGACACCTGTTACTTTGGTGCGGGAGGGTTCCCAGTTGTCAGTGTGTGACACAGATAGCCTACTTAACTCCACCCAGATCCAGACCACCACCCTGTGCTCTCAGGCTGCCTGCTGGCGCACAGCTGCTGAAAGAGTGGCATGGACACACTAAAATAAGTAAAGAAAAAAACGAATACATTTGGTCGCAGTCAGAGACAAAAGATATTGATCAAAGCAAGCTTGAGGAAGACTTTTCGGCTTTGAAACTAGATGGATCTGCGTTGTGAGGTGCATGCGTAGGCTACTTTTCTTTTGAACATTCAGTGTAAAAGCATGGCATCCACAGAGTGTTCTCCTCACTACCAGGCCTAAATCAGGATTTTACAATACAGAACTCACAAAAGCCCCTCAGTGCAAGCCCCCGACCCCCTTAAAAACCATTAATTTGATCCTGTCCAAGCAGTACAGTTGTCCACCCAGCGCTGATCCATGAATATTCATTTTTGTAATGTAGAACAAGTTTTGAAAAAATACACCAGTTGACCCCATGAGGGCACTATAATTAAGTTACCTCAAATGTGACATCTTGTGCAGCAGTGGCCTAATTATGAGGCAACTTGGAAGGACCATGTGTTTTGGCAGAGTTTGATTGGCACTACTAATAGCGGGTCAAGTATTGAAACAATAACAGGCTTTACAAATAGTGTTACTTCTCATGCATGGGGCAGCCTACATTATTTACAGGAGCCAACATGTTTACATGTTTGTCTTGTTAACCTTTACATCAGGCACAGAAAGGACGAGAAAAAAAACCTGTACTTGAAACATGAGATTAGAGTACATTCAAAAAGAAAATACATTTGAAATGACTATGAATGAATATTATTGCATTTAGATTAAGAGTAATTACTTATGTCCTGGAAACATGTTTGTCGGTGAGACAGACAAAACCCACTAAAAACATGCAAACACGGTGAGCTTGAATGAGAAACAATGAAGAGACAACACAGTTTGATGATTGTAAATGTTCTATTCTGGAACATTTTGTACCAATTGAAACAGTTTGTGATACATTATAAATACAATTCTGTACATTATAATAGTGTAAATACTATGTTCAACACACATTTCTATTTACAACTCCTTATGAGGGAGAGCAGCGTTGTTCTCTTCTTTAAAGTAAGGTCCTGGGTTTCTTTCATTTTCTTGAAATTACAGCTCGGGCATATAACTCGTCAGTTCCACGTTCACCACTTCCATAAAAATAGAAGTTCGATCACCCATTCATCCAATCCTTCTTTTAAAAAAAAGCATTATTGAGTACCTTCTTTTACATGTAGTGTTATATATCAGCTTACATATAAAATGCAGATAGACAATGAATTAAACAGATATTCAGACAGTCCGCAAGACTGGGTGGCATTTTGAATGCCTCTGGGCGTCATAATATACATACACAGGTTTCAGGTCCATACAGTTAGTTAGTTTAAAACTCAGTGAGCTTGTTATGGAGTTCATTGAGCAGTCTGGGGTTTATGTGCCTGCCTTTATGGAAACAGGGCTTTAAGGCATCACTACATCCAGGCCTTGAGCAAAGCCCAGCTGCTGTGTTCCCCCGATGAAAATGATGACACGTGTTTCTTTCAGTCACTTACGTTAGAAAACATCTCATCAGTCAAATATGGAAGACAGTCGGCGAACTCTCCAAGAATCCTTTCCAGTGCAAGCATTCAAACAGCAAGAGTCTCATGCTGGATGGGGATTATTTCCTCCACAGTGTTACAGTACTTCAACAGGATAATTTAACATGATACAACTTCAGTCAAACGCTGAAAGCAACTCAGGTTTAGTAGATTTGTCCTCTGTTCAGGGTATGTGGCATCACTCCTAGAGATATGGCACTAAGCTTTACTTGGACACATCGCTATATAGTGTTTAACTCCACATATACGCATTAGAAAAATAACATATTACTCATAACAGCAGATATGGAACCGTAGTTCTTTGGTTACCCCTGACAGATCATATTGATGTAAATATCAATGTTTATAAACAGTAGTACATTCTTAACTTTCATCTCCCAGATTACTCCAACATGAGCCTCAGGGAGGATGCATTGTCTTACAAAAATATTATTTATAATGTTCAGATACCAATGTAAGAAAATGTATTTGGGTAATATTTAAGTTCTCTATCAAAAATATCCCCGTATAGAAAACTCAGATATGTGCATAGTGAATTTTCAGTGAACAGTAATTAGAATTTACCTTCATTAAATGCAGAGGTCAGATATGCTTTAGGAAAGCAGACAAGCCCACAGAATACACCAGCATCTCCATTACAAGGAGAGGAGCCGCGCTGAAGTCAGCCTGGGGTTCACCCATAGGCACTGGATCTGAGGAGCACCCTCGGGTCCATGCCTTTCCTCAGAAAGCAGGTCCTTCTTTGGGTCCTATCTGATCAGAGTCTGGGGTTCTGTGTCCATGCAGGGCGGTCCTCTGGTGAGACGAGATGGCTTCACAAATACACCGTGACCTGGGGGACAGCGGAAGTACACTCTGCCCTGGACAGTCCCGTTGTGCTTACCTGTAGGAAGATCAATCATTACAGATATGTAGAATAATGGTAAAACCTTTATACTATATCACATGTTGGACATCTCATACAACAGGAACAAAATCTGACTGAGCACTACTGGACTTTTGAGGGTGACACCTGGGAATTGGTTGACCACAGTCATTTGGCCCCATTATGGGTTTAGCTGGTCTGTATGCGAGGGTGAAACAAGTCTGATATTTTGGTTGCTATGATTTTTTTATGATGTGTTTTTTATAAGGTTCCCTATACATTTTGGTATTGGAGAATTGTGACCAACATATGTTCTAAGTGGTGCTCTCTGGTGGACACACTATGTGATGACGACACCATTTCTACTTCTGTATTTGCCAGGCTCTACCAACAAAAAGTTGGGGGCGGTTTGACAAAATTTAGAAAAGGCCTTACCCACTGCCATGTCAAGCTTCACACCAATCCAGATCCCCTTAGCGAACTCCACCCCTCCGACATAGTGGACTGTTCCTCTCCGCTTCCCCACCCACACCTGCTCCCCTGGTGCCATCCAGTCAGGAAGCTGAGCTACAGGGGTGCTCTCATCGCCACTGGAATCTCCTGAAGGCTCTGCGCTGCTGGGGTTTGGGCTGGGACAGGGACTCCCGTGGGGCAGATCTCCCTGGGCCGGCTCCTCGATTGGAGGTTCTCCTCCTGCTCGCAGACTCGGGGCAGAGGCTGGGGCTGTAGATAAAGGTGCGATTGGGGATTGTGCTGCTGTAGATGGAGCTGGTACTATGTCAGGCACAGATATTGTGACTCTGTCTGAAGTGCAAACTACAGGTGAGTTAGGGCAGGACACAGCTTCACAAACAGGGCCTGCATTATTTGGAAATGTGCATGTAGCAGTTGAATTGTCTCCAGTAACAGATGTGTTGATAACACCAGAGACATCAGAGGAGTGTTCATTGCCAGTGTCACATGTTTCATTGTCCAAAACCTCCTGCTCCCATCCACCTGTAAAATGTGCTAAATCACGGTCTCCAATACTATCATCAGCCCCTTTAAAGTCAGTGAACTCCTGGCTGGCAGGATGAATGAGCACCTCCTCAACCCTGCCTGCTGAGAGGAGAGGCAGCTGGGTGTCACTCCCTGCAGAAACACTTTTGGTTTGCGTGCAGGCCCTCCCCGCAGGGCTGCCGAGAGGGTCGTGGGGGTCTCTGGAGGTGCAGCTGAGGTGGTCAGAACTCTCACTGGCACTGAAAGGCATGTCAGACAGTGTCGCGTTGGAGGCGCTGTGTGAAAAGTAGCCACTAGTGCAACTGCTGGCCGTGGGGCTTCGAGGCACCTCTCTTTCTCCACTCCCACATCGGCTTCCCTTTAAGTCAGACCGAGAGGATAAAAGCCCCTCCTGGTTCTCCAGACTGGCGTTGTAGATCTCAAAGTTTGCAAAGTCCTCTGGGACGTAAGACTGGAAGCTGCTGTGGTCCTGAGTCATGTCCACATACGCCTCCTCGTCCTCAGAGTCCTGTTGATCAAAACAACAGCATTAGGACAAAAGATACATCACTCCAGACATTATGTTAGACAAAGCCTGTATGGAGCATTAGCATTATATAAACACTTGTTTTAAAGTGAATGGGGAGAATGAAAAATGCCGAAAAATGTGATAATGGAACATGAACATAGTGTATGAATAATGTGGCACATTTTCATGTTTTCTGAACTTCGCTCTAAGGTGTTTGCTACTGTACCATTGTACTCATGTGCGGGTTTACACTGTGCAATGTGAGGCTGTACAGGACTATATTACCACTTTTTAAACACTGCAGAAACCCCTACCACAAATTATACAACATACTGTAAAACACTGGTCTCAAGGCACTGGGGCGGTTGGGGTTAAGAGAGGTATATAACATAATGTGAGGGACATACAAAGGATGGGCGCTCCAAAGTAACAGAGTAAATATTAAAACAATGATAATAAGGAGTATAATTATCTCGTATTGTAAAAACTTGTATAATATTATCTTGACAACACTTATTTTGAAACCTAAATATTAACATAATTAGGACAATGTCCTCATTGGTGAAGAAAAAAGATCACAGTTGTCTCTTTCTATTTTGCACAAAATGTTGGTCGCGTCTGAAATTCTATACTGATATACTATTTAGTATGCAAAAACAGTATGTGAGATTTGTTTTTGCATCAACATGCTGGCATCGATATCCCACAATGCAATGCTGAAGTGACAACAACATTCCTAATAGACAATGGCGGACAGCTCTGTAACGTCAATAATGCTTCAAAGCAAATTTACAGGAGTACAGGATTTCACTTTGATCGGTCTGCTATAGTTTTTAAATTAGTTCAGCTCACAACTCGTCGTTTGGTTGCATGAAGTTGGCACAGGTTGGCAAGGGTTACACGTCTCCAATCGGTAAGGAGGCTCTCAGGAAGTGAAATGGTAATTACAGTTCAGTGCATCTGAAAAGATACATATTACTGTTTATTCACACATGCTGAACAATCGTACACATATTGAGTATGTAGTGCTTAACATGCGATTTCTGAGGCAGCAATTATTTCCTCTTCTCTCTATCATGATAAATGTATGTGGACACAATGCAGCAAGTCTATTGTATGGAGCAGGAGGGGTTTCGTCATCAATGCTAGACAAGACTAAAGAGTGGCACTACAAGGTGAAATACTTTGATTTGATTCTGTGCTAAAAAAAAAAAAAAAAAGACCAAAATCAGATGAGCAAGGAATCAATGTTTAACTGTATTCTTTATATATTTACTGTTGGAACTTGTAAACAAAGGATGTTTGTTGCTAGGGAACTCGTAATATTTCAAAAAGTATTTGAACCTCATCCTAAATCCTAGCCCTTCATATGTACCGTCACCAGCACAGAGAATGGTTGAAAAGGTGTTCACGTGTAAACGTTAAAGCAAAGTGTAGCAGTGTGTATGCGTCTACGTGCGATACTGACAACAGTGTGAGCGTGTGTCACATCAGTGTGTATGTGTGTGTGTGTGTGTGAAACTCTTAGAGTAACCCTCGGAGCAGTGTGAGCTGGTGTGTGTAGCACTTACAGCAGTGTGTGGCAGTGTGTGGCTGAGCTGTCTGCTGGTGGGAGTGGTGGAGGTGGAGGTGGAAGGCTTGCAGTGGCCCTCGCTGCCTGCCCTGGGCCGGCGCCAGGGGCAGGGAGGGGGGAGCAGTGCAGGGCTGTCCACACATGAGCGCATGCTCTGCGGATGGGTCAGAACAACACTTCACACACACAAAGCATGCATGGAGCTGGGCAGGCCAGTTACACAGTTAGTGCCATGCAGTTTGATACTTCACAAAAAACTGTGCTTGAAGTGTCCGAAGAAACTGTACTTTTTACTGGGCCACAACTTCTTGTGATATATATTTGCAGGCTCTTGACCCCTGTTGTCCCATATCCACACACTAGTATAGCCCATAGCAAACATCTAAGATATTGCTATATTTTAATATCATATAGAAGATCATTTTTTATCCGGACTGCAGCTATTTATGTTAAACTGCAGTCATACACTATAATCCTGCTGCTAACTGAACCATTTGCTGCTAGCTAGAAACCTCTGTCTCTCAACCACAGCATCCCTAACATGGACTGATTTGTAAAGTACCTGCGCCTCTTTATGTCCACTTCAAGCACGGATGAAAACAAATATGTAAGGTTAGTTTAAATGGTTGAAACAGCCACAAACTATCAGAATCCAATATCACAAACAAAATCAGACACAAGACTTAGCTTTGTCTAATTCAGCACTGTGGCTCTCCCCAGTTGAAGTCATGCTCCTGTGAGTCAGGCTCTTTCATTTCAATTCAGTTCTTTTGGCCAGTCACACAACAGCAAAGCCATTTTCAAAATGTAATCATCAAGCAGCTTTGGGCAAGTAGTAATTGTTGTCAATGTTTGTCAAAGTTTATCATGTTGTGGAAATGTAGCTCGATTTGATAAGTGACATGGCAAAATGTAAAATATGGGGTTTGACAAAACAAGGATATGTGAGAACAACACAACAGAAACAAAGACATGAATACTCCCCTCTTGAAAAATAGTGAATTCATCCTCCTTACCTCTTGTCCCAGCAGCGGCCGGGCCTCCAGGACTTTCTTCACCTTGTTCTCCTCTTTAACAGGCAGCAGGGACTTGAGGAATTTCGGCGGCTGAGGGGAGAGGACTTTGAAGGGGCTGGAGTTGAAAAACGTAGGGCTCTCTGGAACCAAACCTGTGTGGCAACATCCAGTGGTAACCCAGTTATGTTGTGGCAACACACAAAAATGTTGACCACAAGTCGAGAAACAATGCAGCTGCTGCACATAGTTTACCTGGATTCTCCTTGCTTTTGATGGGTGTGGTACAAAGCGAGCCCTCCGGGGGATTGCAGTTGGTACTGTCAACATTATCACAGTGGCCCTAGACAATAATACACAGGTTAAATTGGGAAGTTTTGTGAATTAAAAGTAAATTTACAGCTAAAAGACTTAAACTTCTACATGAGGAGACCTTTAGTGTAATGGTGGGAGATATTCCCCAAAAAAACGTGTCATTTTCATAATCAAAGGGACAACTACGACACGCAGCATTTAGCTCAGAGAAAAGCTATGCATTTTGACAAGACTATTGCAGCAAATACTAGTTCATTGTAATCCAACATCAGAGTTTTGTGATAAACATATTGTTAAAGCACACCTGACTTACCTTGCAGTCTTCATCTTCACAACCAGTCAGGTCTGTTTTACTACATGAAGACTGAAGAGCAAGAGACATCATGTTATCGGCATCATATTATTTAATAACAATTATTTCCATATGGTTCTGTGGGCAGTGCAGTGAGTAAAGTTTTCATTACATGCTGTACATTTGGTGTGCTGATACTCCTTCTTAGGTGTCGTCCCTTAGTAGTGATTGCTTCCTTCACTGCGACAGCCTTTAGGAAAGAAAACAAGACAGGTTCATCTTTACATGTCAAACAAATCAGATTGTTTGTGTTTCAGTAGGTCAGTGAGCTACAGTGTGAAATACCTGTCGTAGCCTCTCCAGACTAAGGATGTTCTCCACTTCCAGAACTCCCCGTGTGTACTTCTCTATGTAGGTTTCTCCATCCTGAGTCTCCTCGCTGTCTGCACGAGCAGCCATGAGGGCCAAGGTTTCCCTTTCCTCTGGCTCCTCTGAGGCCTGGGAAGATAAGGGAAGAGACTTACAAAGGGCTGTAGACAATACACACACGTTCTGAAAGCAGCCATTGTTAGATATAGAGGTAGAATGAACAACTTGTACCTTTGGTATGTTGGAAACAATCTCATAAATCACACCACAGGAATAAAGCGCGTTCTTTAAGGACATTCTTCTCTTGAGACTCTGAGTGAAACTCTGTAGGAAACAAAAACTATGCTGATCATCAAAACACAATCCATTGCTGCAAACAACCACCTCTGCTGTGCACTGACCCCCTCTGATTAAATCTGATCCCTCTTGTTTTGACCTGTTTGTTGTAGATGTTGACAGCGATCCTCTTGCGGAGCACCAGCTCCATGGATGCAGGGTGGCTGAGCTGCACAGTGGCTTTGATGATCAGATAAATGCGTTCGTTAGGAGATGTGATGCGGTTGAGGTGCACAGAATCGTGGATTGATGAGTCCCATGAACACACTGCCAACACCTGGTGAATTGGAGGAGTTGTATTACTGTAGCAGAGAGGGAATCTGTGCCAGTCGGCTGTGACTGCACATACAAAAACATGAATTACAGTCGTGTAGCTGGGCTGTAGCTTTGGATTTGCAGCAGTTGGCTAATGAGTAGAAAAATTGCAATCTCATGACACTTATGCACAGTAAAGAGTACGGTAATTACTGTATGGTTAGAGCTGCTGCTCAACATAATAATAAGAATAATAATATATCAATTTTCTATAGCGCTTTTCAAGATACCCAAAGACGCTTTACAAGGCAGAGACAAACAGAACAAACAAAAAAAATAAAAAATAATAATGACTGGAGAAGCTGTGCTGAATGGGTCATGTAAAGGAGGGTAGGATTCAGGGGTTAGCAGGTGAAGGAGAGTTTGAAGAGGTGGGTTTTGAGGGCTTGTTTGAATGTTTGATAGGGAGGGAGCCTCACGGATGTGGATGGGGAGGGCGTTCCAGAGGGGAGGTGCAGCAGCTGAGAAGGCCCTGTCACCCCAGGTCCGGCGCTTGGTCCTGATGGTCTTCAGAGTGTTTGCACCGGCGGACCTGAGGCAACGGGTTGGGGCGTGGAGGGGGAGGAGGTCTGAAAGGTAGGGAGGGGCCAGGTTGTTTAGGGCTTTGTAGGTGGTGAGTAGTATTTTGAAGTCTATTCTGTATTTGACCGGGAGCCAGTGGAGGTCCTGAAGGACCGGGGTGATGTGTTCATAGCGGCGGGTGGAAGTGAGCAGTCGAGCGGCAGAGTTCTGAACATATTGGAGTTTATTGAGGATTTTGTTGGGAGAACCATAGAGGATGCTGTTGCAGTAGTCGAGTCTGGAGGTTACGAGGGCATGGATGAGAATTTCGGAACATCAAAGACAAAATTAAGAAATTGGGATGACTTTTCTTTTAAATCAGAATGCATGATTCTGAACAATTACATGACTATGTAATTGTTCAATTATGCACATAATTCTAGAAAACGTGTTGCCTTGAAGTGCTCTCGTCTGTGTGTGATTATCTGAGAAAAAAAAGCATGAAGTAGTAAAATCAAGAGTCGATGGGAAACAGACATGTATTTTTACAAAAATACACAACGCACACAACTAGTAGAAGCAATGGAAAACCCAAAGCTTTACGTTTACTTTACACAGTGTCACTTAGCTTTATAAGCAAAGGATGATATGGTGGTCCTGCATTTGTATGTTTCCCAGAGTTCACTTTTTGGCCACAGGAAGGCAGTAAAAAAATCAAATGCATTGCTTACCTCCTCGTCACTGTGCCTGATGATGGGCAGATAGAAGAACTGGCTCCCATGCTCCTTGGGCAGTATAGAGTTATGGCCTGCAGCATGCGGGCCGGTCAGCTGCTCATTCACTGTCAGATTATCCGCTGGTGGCATGAAAGACAGTTAGTGTTTGTTCAGGCCTGAAAGGAGACCGTGAAATATCAGTTGATGTAAAGGACGTGTCTGCTTTACCATTTAAATCTAGGAAGAGTACAGGGATGTGAGCTTCCACTCCTGCAGGTGGGGTCCTATAAGGGGTTGAATATGATTAACCAAGGAAAAAAAAGGGCTTCAAATGAAGCGAGTCCGACACGTGCATGAGTGTGTGTTGGTGTTTTACCAGTCTGCAGGAGCTCCAGGGATGCCACTGCCAGGTGCAGGTACCAGCACTGCGTTTCTCTCTTCAGTCAGACCCACCCACTGCTCCACTAGTCGAGCCTCACGCTCAATATCCTCCTCTGACTTCTCTAATTACATAAATGCGGAGAAAGGTTTCATCACAACAGAACAAAAATTACAGACAACACACAGCCGTCATGCTTCAGGTCCTTCAGCAAGTGGTAGGTGTAACACAGGACCAAGGACCCACCTTGTTTGTTGATGATTTTCTTGATTTGTTCATCAAGGTACTCCCGACGTTTTATCAGTGCCTCTGACCAGCGCTCTCGGACACAGTTGAGATCTTCCTCCTGAAAACAGGCAGAGACCAAAGTCAGAGCCAGCTGGCTCAGTCAGGCAAAGGATGTGCTCCAGGGCTCAGTGTTGTGTTAACAGGGCAAGGTGAGGCTGCACAGGGCTGATCTGTCTGAGGTAGTACCATAACTGCTCCTTAATACACCCACTAGCCAAGCCAAGTGAAAGCTAATTTAAGATAATTGAAGTTCTGAAAGTCCCATGGTGCATTTTTTTTTTGGTGAAAACCGTTTATGGTCAAATTATCTAAATACACACACACATAACACCTCCTTTTAACCCCTTTGTGACTTACACACATGCATTCACACATACAGTCTTGCATGCACACATCAACATGTCCTCACATGCAGCCACAGCCACCCGAAGTCCAACCTGGAAATACAGCAGATCACTCTGTGAGGGAGCCACATTGTCCACAGTAACCAACAGACCTCAATGCCAAACTTATTACGCTTGTTCTGACGTCAGCACACTTCCAGCATGCAAAGTACTGTAAATCAAGCAGTCATGCAATGCCCATGTAATTCGGTGAGGCTTATTATTCCTGCAGCTCTTCAGTAGTGAGGGGCAAACAGCAGCATTAGTGTGCAGCAACCTGAGGGGGAAGGCAAGAGAGAGCGGGACAGACTGCTGGCTGGGAGCTCAGCCATGGGTGGAACTGCGTTTTGCATAGAGGGCTGCCAAAGAATGGTTGGTTGGTGTGATTGATAATTACAGCATCAGAAATTGCCCACATGTGCAGCTGCTTTTTAATAAAGCACTAATTTAGTTGGCACAGCCCTCTGCCTCCTGCCTCACATGCCCTCAGCAACAGCCTAGTCGCAAACACATGATGAATTTGGTTTCCTTCATGCTGCATAGTGAGCTACAGGGAGCAGCAGCAGGGGGAGACTGAAAGGGTACCTGATAACTATCCATATCGTCTTCCTCCTCTCTCTGGCAGAAGAGAACACACTCAGTCAAATGTGGGGAACCAGAAAAAGGCCCTGACATGACAGCTCATTGCTTACCATTCACTGCTCATGTAACTGTTTTAAGAATTTCAGTGATGTGAAAGAACAATTTACGTTCATGTTTGTATGCTTTTCACCAATAAATGTCTTTAGAAAACTATTACAAACCCCAGGATTGATTCTGAATGTGGCAAATAAAAAAAGGAGTTTCTCAAATAGTCCGTTTCTTTCTACATCAGGGCACATCAGTGCATGTTAACAGAACGAACAGGGCACTAATGAGTTTGTGCATTCCTTGGCCTTCTTTAGACTCACTGCCAGCTACCCAGATGAACCACTCATGGCACGAAACCTGAGATGGACTAATTTAGCTAAATCAGCATAATATTGTATATCAATGGCATGGCACAAGCATACTGTTCCCAAAACCCAGAATCAAATTACATACAAATCATCATCCTATTATTTTTAATACAATAGGTTTATAGTCTAAGTTGCAAGTGAGTATATGAAAAAAAATGTGTATGTGTATTTCACACACCTGGTAGCTGTCGAGGGGTCTCTGTAGTTTGGTGGAGCGAGCAGACACACAGCCGATAGAGACAGACATCAAAGCCTCCACCAGCAGAGGCAGAGTGCCTGAGTTCTGGACCGGCTTCACACAAACCTGCAGCCTCCTGGAGTGACCCTGCTTGTACAAATCCCCATAATTCAACATCAGAATGCTGCTGCCAGCACTGCACTTCCAAAGTACAACGTGTACACGAATGTTTATAATGACATAATTAGTCATGATCCTCTTGAAACTACAGTTGGTAACTTAAAAAAAAAAAATTACTTTTTGGTCATATTTGCTCAAACTGTCACTATATCCTGACAATACTACACGAGACAGATTTGCAAGATTTCACCACGGCCAAAGAGAAACAACCAATTAGAGCCGAGGAGTCGCTAACGCAGCTGTGAATCACTGCTTGTGAATTCCGATCAAACTGTCACACCAGAAGGAGGCAGAGAAGCCCGATTTCTTTTCACAGATTATCTGTCTCATGTACTACTGACATGATATAGTAAGTAAATGAGTTATTTTTTAATTATAGTAATCAACTGTAGCTTTAAGTGTGTGTTTGATGTAGGGCAGCCTGTCTGACCTAAAAGGGAAACTTGCTCATAGTTTTTCTCTGACCTGTCGGAGTTGGAAGACACCTCCTGTGCTGATGTCTTTTCCAGGCTGCAGCTCCACAGATGAGTACTCTCCCTGTTCATTCAGCTCCTGGATGGAGATCACCAGCTCGATCCTGCGAGACACCTCACTCCACCTAGAAAAAGCAACAGCCAAGATTAGTTAGGTGTGAAATGTCTGCGTGTGTGTGTGTGTGTGTGTGTGTGTGTGTGTGTGTGTACAAAAGTCTGCGTGCGACATGTGATACATGTACCTGTCACGGAGCGTCTGGGTCTTGGCCTCCAGTGCGTCTAACTCCCAGAGTGACCGTCCGTTCCCGGCACAGCGGTGACCCCACACTTCTATAGCCAATGCTCCATCCGATATAAACTCCAAAAACTCATCCGTCACATGCACAATGTAGTCCTGCACAAAGACAACATGTTTGTACTGGAGTTAATTTGAAAAGAAAAGGAAAAAGTTAAGGAAATTAAATTTTCTAATGCTTCAGGGTGAGGCATTAACAGCCTTGAGTTGAGACAAGCAGCTCCTTTTCATGTACCTTGCATTGATCAAACTGGACAGTAAACTGGGCATCTGGGCTTCGAGGGGAAGGTATGTCTGGGCTGACCATGGGAGGAGCCACAGTGGGCTCACCATGTTCCCAGAAGGTGTACTGACAGAAGACAAAGTTGGACAGGTTGAGTGGCAGACCTGTGGCCTCCCTGATCCGCACCTGCAGCAAAGAGACAAGTTTGTCTTAGAAAAATATCAAACAAAAATAAGTTAAACAATGGCCAAGCAATTTAAAACTCCTGTATTTGTTGAAATCCAGTGACTTTAAAAAGGCTTTACCCTGCAGGTAAGCCTCTTGGCTATATGTACGATCTCCCCGTTGGTGTCCATCACCTCATAGCAGCTACTCTCACTGGAGTTCTCTGACGAGTCGTCTCCCCCAGACAGGCGCTCTGGTACGACTCCACTGACTCGCATCAGCTCAATGTGCAACCTGCCTGCTACCTGTACACACAGAGCAATGAGACATCATGTCCCCATAGACTCATCCCCAAAAGGTAGGGCAGGTCCATATAGAGAAAATCAAATAACACAATATTTTTTTCCAAATACCTCAATATCAATACTTCGGCGACATCGTAGGATGACCATTGGTGCTTTCACAAAATGTTTACACATTGGGATTTTTGATAAATAATCATCATTAACGTGGATATAATGACTAAGTGGGTAAAGGTAAATAATTGAACAGCTAGAACAGTCTGGTAAGTTCAGACAATAACACCACTTTATTGTAATGCAGCCTTCAAAACCAAGAAAAGAAAACACTCATGCCATATTACGATATACCAAATCTAGCTAGTCTCATATCATAATATCAATATAATATCGGTAAATTGCCCAGCCCCACCAAAATGTCTAAATTTGAAATGTGCATCATCCTTTTATATGGACCTGATGTAATAAGAATATTGGAAAGCTGCACCATGACTTATTTATCAGTGCATTCATCTGTTCATGTTGATGCAGCCTTACCTCTCCTTGTTGGCTGATGATGGGGACCGCATATTGCAGTTTGACATCATGGAAAAGGCACTCCAGAAAAATGTTGGCCACTCCTATCAGGTTATGGTTCTCTTGCGCCTCATAGAATGGATCACTGTGCTTACTGTTTGCCTTGTTATACTGAAAAAACACAGAGAAAGACCTGAATAATCCAGTTCATCTTTCTATCTTTTCTACTATCTTCCCGTTTTCTGATCCTCTGTTTCTTACCATCTCCTCTGTGCCTTCCTTCCAGTCCCTGTAGTGGTCTCTCATATCCACCAGTTTGTTTTCTAGCCTCTCAATGGTCCACACCTGGGTCCCCTTTCCTTTTCTCCGCACCTGAATGGCCGGCTCGCTCACTATTGCTCCACGCTATAAAGAAACAGGTGAACAGATTAAAACACTTTTTGTATTTCAGCAGATATTCTCACCGTGACATAATGAAATGTGTACCAAGGTGAGGTGATATGGAGGTGGTGTGTGATTGCAGGAGGTTCATAGGTCTGACCTTGCGGTTGGCGCTGAGGTTGGCCGCAGGAATCTGAAGGGTGACCTGATAGTCAGTCAGTTTGTTCATCTCCTCTCCCAAAAAGTTGGCTTCTCGCACCAAGGTGTTGGCTTTCACGACCTGCTCCCTGAGTCGAGAAAGACTCTGACGAAAAAGCTCATCCCTGACACACAAACACACACAGACAGCAGAACACAGAGATCATTCATTCATGAAGATGACAACCTGCCACTTGTTGTGTACTCGGTATGGACTTAAATAGACACAACATCCTCATTTACAGGAACAGCTGGCGTAAAAAAATACACAGAGCTGAGAAGGAAGTTACTGATTGACTGAACTACGACTTGAAGCGTGATGTTTAAGTTAAATCTCAGATTTGGCTATCAAACCACAGTTGCTAGAGTTTACCAAGAACGGCAAAATAAAAAGACAAGAACAACATCAGGAACTAGAATTACTGCCTCAAAGAAGTATACATCTGTGAACCAGTCAAGTTGTAGTCCATGTCTGTCCAAAATGCCAAATTTGAAGGAATTCCCTGCAGGCATTCCTATGGACCGTAGGTATGTATGTACGTACAGACAACCTGAAACGGTTGTCACCGGCAAGGATGATGGCTAAAGCTAACTAGCTATCACAATGATGAGACTGAAACCAACAACATGCTGATATGCTGTCAATGTGTCAGAACGGTTTTGGTGTTGTTGTAAACAAATTTTACAAATTCACAATTCTACATTTATTCACTTCACCATTTTTCAAATGATACTTTTAGCAGCACCTAAAAAACAGCTCAGGATTATTACAGGAAGATGACAAGTAACTTTATTTCCTTCCAGATAGCATCTTTTAAGGTGAGGATGCCTCACTGATGGCAACTGACACTGAAGCAACTGACTGACTCAGACTGAGTCGACATTGTAAAAAATCAGAATGAGACAATTCCAACACTTAAATGACTCAATGACTTAAAAACGTTATTGGCTTCTACATATTCATATAACTAGGTACATCTAAAAAGCCGAATACTATGAACATCAAATGCGACTGTAAAAAGGGAAAAAAAACAAGCACAATGACTACACATCTCAACCTCCCTGCCGTGAACAAACTAGATTCCACTAACCGCTCCTCCGTCCACAGTCGCAGCTTGCCGTGTGGCGTGTGCATCGGGAAGGCTAGGCGCTCGCTGCTGCTGCGGTGGTGTTGCGGCGTTTTCTCAGGAGACAGCTGCTGCCGTAGCGACTCCAGCTCTCGTTCGTACATCACTCTCTGCTCCTCCAGAGCCGTACGCTTCTCCTCCAGGTACTGCTTCTCCAGCACCTGGACCACATTCTGCATGGGGTCTAAAAACACGAGACATGATCAGCACTGAGCAAAGCCTCTTCAGTAAAGGAACAGGACCAAAAACAACCACCCACAGCTGATAACAAATAAAGTTATTACATTATTATTCTTTTTCCACAACAAGCTATGGTCTTCATAGTAAATTCTTATTGTCATGTGTGTTGTCGGCTTTAAAAAAAAAAAATAGTATCACTGAATTAATTGTTTGAACAATCATTTAGTCAATAGATTGGAGATTGACAAAAAAAAGTCAAGAACTTTGATGTTTTCATTATTTTGATTTTTGATTTTAGTATTTTATCAAAATGCCAAATATTTGGTGACTCTGTCCTCTGGATTGTGAAGGTTTGCTGCTTCTTTCCGTTTCATATCATTGTAGATAAAGCAATTTGAAGATGTCAACTTTGGCTCAAAGAAATTGTGATGTCAAATTCTCACCATTTTAAGACTAATTATCTTATACATTATTGTGTAATCAAAAACCTAATCAAAAGATGAATTGTTAATGAATACAACCATTATTTTGAGCCAGGTCCACCCAGACTGCAACAATCAGCTGACAAACTGGTCAGCTGTATTGTATTTAACACTCGAGCTGATCTTTTTTTATATTTAAAATAAGGAGATAAACAGAACAGAGTGATGGCATTTCTAAAAGATGATATTTGGTCAGAGTATTGCAACAAGCTGAAGGTCCAGAAACCTAAGTGGAATAAATACTGTATACAGCTGTGACCCTAAAGCAAAAACAGATTATCCTAATCATACCATTGTTCCCCAGAGTCTTCATTGTGACCTCCATCTGAGCAAACTCATAGCTGTAGTCCTGCTCAGAAGACGCCTCGCTGGCGGTCTCCACATCTGCCTCGACAAAGCTCTCTCTGGGGGAAGCTCTCTCCAGCTCCTTTAAACGGTCCCGCCGCTTTCGTGTTGGCAGATTAATCCTACAGAGCAACAGGACTTCCAATCAGTGACGTTTTCATTTTATGACTATATACAGTACATTTGTCACGTATATTCAAATATATTTGAATGTGGCCGTGACACGTTTTATACCTGAAGAAGTGATTGTTGCCCCATAAAATACGATCCCCATGCCACAGGTGCACCAAAGAATCAATCATTGATCCGTTCACACAGGTCCTGTAGAAAACAAGAGAAATGAAGTTCTGATAATGAAGATGTCAGGTGGCATTATAATCTTTGAACAGGGAAAACTAATTAAGCAGGAACAATCCTTTTGTAGTGGGAGGGAGACGTGGCTCTGATATCAAAGCGAGGAGCTCAGATCATAGATTCCTGTACAGTGAGGTCATGTGAAACACTGAGGTCCAGTCATCCATGAAGGAGAGAGACAACAGCGAGAGAGACACACAGGGAAAGATGGAGAGTGTGTTGGAGGTAGTTGCATATCAGCTCACCTGGCATTCCTTATGGGCATCAGGGTGACATCATCATCTGGGCAGAGCTCCAGGACGCAGTGCTCCGGCTGGATACCGATCCCAAAGAGCTGGATGTCCTGAGACGTGTCTGCGCCCACACGCGTGTGCTCCTACACACAGGTGGAGGACAGATTGAGAAAACTATAATGACAGATCTGAAAATAATTACGACCAGCATCTTGTTCCAACTCTCAGGTCATAACCTACAAAATGTTGTTCGCTGAACCAATTTGCTCAAGAGTTTTGTCATTTGCAAAAAAAACAACAACCTCAAATTCAAGAATAAAACCAACGCAAAATCAAGTGAAAAAACTTGTGTCTCTCTCTTTGGAGAGTGGGTGTTGTTAAACAAACATCCCAGCTACTAGAGGATGTCCTACCATGCAGCGCACTAACCCATTTCACAGTACCATGGTCATTCCACACCGATATGCCAGGCTGGCCTGTAGAACCCAGACAAAGGCCTGTTGTTCTGTACTCTGTACGGGCTGCTTTCTCACATGCTTCTGCTCTTACAGGTCCAAATAGCTGGTTGGTTGTTCCACTTCATTGCTTTGCAAAGTCCAGACGTGCTCTTACTGAACGAATCTCTGCTCTCACAGCGTCATCTGGATCACTGCGCCATATGTGCTGTGTTTCAGGGCCTCAGTCTACGGTAAATATTACCAAGGTAATGGATCGGTGGTGTTAACTATATGCTGTAACACCAGGGAAGGAAAGAAGTAAGTGACTAACCAGCTTTTTGGCAGCGACTAACTGCTAAAATGAGAACTTTCTGGCCTCTGTACAAACTTTAGCCGTTACGAGGCGTTTTGGATTTTCTAACTTCTCCAGCCACTTTAAACCAAAAACCTACAGCGTTTGCCATGAACAACATGGCGACATGTCACAAAGTTCTTCCATCCATTCATGGCTTTCACCTAAACAATTGTCTACAAATCTAAGCAGTAGTGGTGCCATTAAAAATGGGTCTGCATCTTTGGGTTGGCCATTTATCTTTTTTTTTTAAAGCTCCTTAGGTTGAAACTAAAGGGGAACAGATGCAGGTTCAGGCGTTAATAGAACCACTTAAATTAAATGCAGACTGGTAAAAATACACTCGAAAATTCCTCATTTTAAAATTCCAGTGCGCTACCTGGGACTTTGTAGTCCCACAAATAAGTATAAATACATAAGTGCTAATGGAAAAACATACAAGGCAGCAGGGTGACGATGGTAGCGAGTACTGTGTAATATTAACTAGTAGTTATCTTTCCAGAATTGCATCATCACATTGTAAAAACTGCATTACCTTCAGATAGTAGACCAGTAGCTCATTTAGGGCAGGATCAGCATTGAGATTAACCAGGAAACACTTGTCTTCACCCACTTTAATCCCTGATGTTTCCAGAGAGATGCCCATGCTCTCTAGCTGCTTCTGGCGTTCCTGTAAATATGGATAATAACAGTGTTGCTGTACGTATAAATAGGAATTAGAACTGAGGTTTTGGAGTCTGTTTACGGTGGTTGTGCATACAGTGGCAATCTCCTCTGTCTTTCTTAGTTTCTGCTCCCAGGTGACGGTCATCTCCTGAATGAGTTTCTCAGACTCGTGCAGTTTCTCCTTCAGATCAGGAGCCTTCAATGACTGATGGGAATAAGGGAAAGAAGCATGAACATCAGCATCATCTGGATTATCGTGTGATTTATGACAAGTCTGGCATGAATTCATTCACATCATTGGTGAGTCTCTTCAGGTCTACCCAATCCCTCCTCTTACCTCAGCCTGAGAGAGTTGAACTTTGAGCTTCTCCACCTCGTCCCTGAGCTCTCTGATGATCCGAGCGTTGGGATCCTCGTTCACCACGGCATGGTTGACGATTCTCTTGGCTCTATCTGCATAGCGTAGCGTGGAAAGAGTCTCCTCGTAGTTATCGGCTGCCGGACTCACTGTGGCTATCATGGCCGTCTTGCTGTTGCCGCCAAGGTTGTCCTGAAGACAAGAAAACATTTAGCAAGGAAGCATAGCTGATAAATGTCGAAATGCAAATATTGCAACAACAAAGGACAACTGTGCAACAAAGTGGTAATTGTTGGTCACCTTGCAGTAGTGGTGGAAATGAACTTAATTAATTAAGTGCATTTACTCAATTTTGAGGTATTTTTACTTTATGCAAGTATTTAAATTTTTTTCTACATTATATGTCTGCTACGCTACACTATTGTACATTTCACTGTCATTTATATTTTTAAAAGTGTCAAAATCTGCAAATGAACTTGATTATACTTTCTAAATTTAATCTTTCATAGTTCTAGTGAAGCAAACTGCCTTATTTCTTGTTTCAAGTTATACAAATTCCTTTCTAGAGATGTTTATTTTTCATTAATTAAAAACAAACAATTGCAATTAAATAAATGAATACTTTTGATACTTAAAGTACATTTTGCTGATAATACTTTTTTGTATTATTTTGAATGCAGGACATTTACTCGTAATAAAGTATCTTTTATTTTCTAGTGTGGTATCATCAGCACATCTAGAACAACCTCATAACATTTCTAACAACCAGTTTTAAATTTGTGTAATTTGTGGGTCAAACCTTCAGCAGCCAGGTGAGCACTGAGTCTCTGTATGGCACAAACTTGGCCTTCCCCTTTCCTGCAGACTGATCAGCCAGAGCAGAAATCACACAGCCTAACGTAGTGAGAGACCTACAACCACACACACACACACACAATCAGCTTTAACCTGTCAAATGATGAATTCATATTTTGCTTGCCTTTCATATGGAAAAAATAGACTTACTTGTTAATATTGCTGCCCTCTTTGAGTCTCTCTCCAGCAGCTCCAGTCTTAGACACTCGCTCACTTCCTGCCAGGTCAACCAGACTCATCTTGCTCACCTTCTCTCCTGAATTCTGTTTACCATCACAACACAAACAAATAGTCAGTCAGACCCATGATAAGACAAATAGGACACACACAAATGAGGTAATATAATGCAGTAAATTCAAGGAACAATTAATTGTGAATGTTGGTGGAAATACTGACCCCAGACTGTAGATCGTAAAGCGTTTGTGTGACAATGATACTGAACACGCCATGTGATCGACTGCTCTCCTCATTCATGTTGGTGGCTGCAACTGTGCGAGATTTGTTGCCCTCTGACATTAACACCTCAATGTCCTAAAAAGATGGAGAGTGAGGGAATTAAAGACAAAACGTTTGACAAGAGTTTGACATAAAGACACAATTTGAACACATTTCACCGGATTTAGGTAAAACTTGCACATTGATCATTATGATAACAGTAAAGTCAGACGGTATTCACATATGGCTGTGTGCCATGTGGTTTAGCTGGGTCACAGTAGACAGTGGGCCACGGCTGTGGGAAAACCACTGCAGGAATATCAGGCAGAGCAGAGCACAGAGGAACAGGGTGGAGATGTTTAAACTTAATTAAGGAAGGCCCTGCCAAGGTTTGGCATATAAACTACCCAAAACCCCATGACTACATCCCACATCAGGAATATGTGTCAATACAGTTTCTGCACATGGGAGGATGTGAAACTAAATGGTTGTTCCGAACGTAAATTAGCGACTTGACAACCGGGGATATGATATAAGGTAATTCTGCTGGATACTATAAATCATGTATGTGCGTAAGTGACATATGAGGCCTGTGGTTGTTGATACGGATTCGGCTCAGCCGAAGTGTGATGACAGGAAGGGGAAAGACGCACCTCAAAGTTGGTCACAGCCAGTTGAGACAGACCATCCACGTATGGACCCAAGACTTTGTGTTCCCGAACTTTCAGGGACTGTCGGCCCCTTCAAAAGATAAAAACGAGGGAAAGCAACAAAATGAGTGAAAGAGAGAGGAGAAAAAGGGAGGAATAATAACCATCTCCAATTCAGGAAATGTGTGCAAAAAAAAGAAGAATGAAGAACATGTTCAACAGGGTTTTATAATGCACATTTGATTGGACATTCCTCTCTTCATGAAGTACTTTTCATGAAACACTTCTCAGCTCAACAAATTCTCTCTGACCTTGATCAGAATGAATGAAAATTTAAATGAATCCTTCAGGGTTTTGAGAAGCTCTCGAGTTATTTAACCTTCCATAAAAATGGCATTTCAGAATGACTTCAATAGCTTTATATAAATATTTCTGGTGGGATTTTACATGTTAAAAAGTTGCATTTTTTATTATTCACTACTTGAGGAAATGGAATGGCCTGCATGTTATTGCAATATTGAAAAAATGATCTCTTTTTATGCACCACAACTGCAATAAAATGTTAACAGGAGTTTGATGCCAAGTCGACACATGAAAAAATTCACATAAAAAGTTTCTGAATTTCTTAAAGGGCAAGGCAGGTCCTTCTTTATTGTCAGCAAGTCTTCTTAAAGACAACAAAAATGATGTGTTACTCCATCTCCAAATACTCTCTCACTTCCCCAGCCTTCCTTTGGCTCTCAGCCCCAAGTCCCCACTGACTCCATCTTTAAAAACATTCAAATTCAAAAAAAAAAAAAGACATTCTCAAACAGCTGAGATGCCATTAAACAGCAGTAAAGTGCATTTCTTGGTGACTATTTTCAGCTGCGATTTGGTAACTCTAATGTATATTCAGGGCACTAGGACAGTGTGTGTGGGATTGACTCCGCATTATCTACAGTGTTCATCATAATGAAGGAACATACAAGTTTTTTCAGGTGGGTAAAGTGAAACTCATCTGGCTGCCTGACATGTGTTGAGGAAATCCTACAGATCAGTATGAATCACTGAATCCTGGCAACAGAACGACCGAGGCTGGCAGAAATCAGGTTCCCTGCTTCCACTCCGGTAATCTACCACCCACAGCAAACAAGAGGATGTAAAAGACCATGGCCAACTCGTAGTGTGATCCTTTTTACACTTGACTCCGTATCTCGTGTCTATACCAGAGCCAACGTTTAGACCTAAAAATCACAGAGGCAGATAGAAGAGCAAGAGAGTGTGAGGCTTGTTGTATAAGCAAGAGGAAGTTGCCATCGAAATGGCTCTGGCTTCAACTTCAGACATCTGCAGCACACAGAGTACTCCCCTGTTGTCCCTCTCTGGGGCTCGGCTCACAAGCTGCTCTGACTGCTCTCCTACTCCCAGCTTCACTAGCAGATGTCCCTGAAACCCACTCTTTCACTGTTCGCTCTCCCTTGCAGTCTGTCTGCCAACCCACATCGGACCACGCAGGCGAAGAATGCAGCAGTGTGAGAGGACGATGCTGGCCACTGTTCTGCAGGAAATGACTGGGTTGAGCTTCCTACTCGCATCGTTCTGTCGCCGTCCCCGAGTCAGGCTACTAGACACAACAGAGCTATAAACAGAGATGCAAACTAACACAAAGTGGGAGCTGGCAGAGAGGTCACAACTTGTGCTGGAGTTGGAGTGAATCAAGACTATGAGAAAATGTCAACACAGTTTGTGTAACCAGCTTTTTCTGTGTCACCCCGGGTCAAAAGCATTACATTCAGCGAGGTTGTACAGGTATCACGTGCTTATTCTGAAGAAAGAGCACACCCATCAGACTCACCCCTTGGGATCGAGCAGGTCACGGACCTTCTCATTGTAGATCTCCATATAGGACACCTCCACCTTAAAAGAATGGCCCTCGTTCTCCTCTCTGTGGATCCTCTCAAACAGCGAGCAGCAGAGTCGAGGGATTAAACCCGGCTGCTCCCCATTCCCCATCATGGAAAAGGACTTGCCTGAACCTGGATGGACATCACAAAGTCACACATGACTGCATCCACGACAGCGAGAGGCTCATACAATACAGTGCTTTCGATACAGTAAAAGTTAATTTGAGTCTCCTATAACCACACAAACAGAATTTCTTTTTGAGCCCATCTGCAGAAAAACGGGCCCCCTGATTGTATCATAAGTCTCTCTGTTCCACATGTCAAAACAATATAAAAAGTTCACAACCATGCTAGCGGTTCTGTGAAAATGTACTTAGGCACAACAGTAGCTCAATGCTAAATTCAGCATGCTAACAATCTCACAATGGCGATGTTAACATGCTGGTTGTTTAGCAAGGATATTGGATATCATAATCACCGTCTTTGATTATATTTGCTAATTAGCTCTAAACACAAAGTTCATCTGAGGTTGATGGAAATATCATTTATTTTGCAGGTATTTGGTCATAAAACAAAGTTTTGACCTGATGATGGTGCTAGAATGAAAAGTTAAGGGATCACTAAAGTTTTAATGGCAATCCATCAAGTAGTTGTCAAGACATGAACTAAAAAGTACACAAATGTCAACATTATGGTGGCACCAAAGTACAAGTCAGATGATGACCAAATTCATCAGGACTCATCCTCTGGGAACCATGATGACTGTACAACATGTTGTGGTAATTCATGCAGTAGATGTTGAGATATTTCAGCCTGGATCAAAATGGCAGACCAACCGGCCAACATTGCCATCCCAAGATCAAATGCTTCATGTGCTTCTCTGGTTCCCATCACGACTAATGTGCTGCTTGCAGACAACTTTTTTTTCTCATACACCAGGTGATTGGAGGGCCACTGAAATATTTGCGCTCTTCTCTCCTAGCTTTTTTCTCTTTACCGAGTGATTCACTCGAAGACAGGAAGTGGGATAAAGGAGCTAATTTGATCCAGGGTGAAGAAAGGATACGAGTTAAGTGATTCACCAGGGCATTTAGAAACACAAGTCTTCCTGTTCTTTAAACTTTCTATGGACACATCTGGAGACAACTCAACCTGCACATATACTTAGAGACTCAAGTATAACGGAGGGAACACATTATTTATAAATGCTTCAAAGACTGCATGACAAAATGGACTCAGTGTAAATTGAATCTGGATTTTCAGTTACCTGTTTGTCCATAGGCAAATATGCAGGCATTATATCCCTGGAATGCATTTTCAAGTATTCCCTCTCCAAGGCACTTGAACACCACCTCTTGACCTTTTAGACAAAGAATCGCCATGGAGATTTTGGTAAACCATTCAGTTATACAAGTACTACTAGTTGCCTGGTTTGCATCCTTACATTAGTGCAATAACATTAAAACAGAGATATGTATCAACAAGGGACACGAAACAAGGAAGAATAAGAATGAATTAAAGTCGTGTGGAAAATGCCGAGCTGTGCAGAGAAATCTCGCGTGTTGCTCCTATCATGCTCCTGCTGAATGGGACAGCTGTTTAAAGAGCTAAATAAAGCCTTGGCCCGGGCCCTTGAGGCAGCCCTTCACTGAACAGATTGCCCTGTCGGTTCAGCACAAAGCAGATGCAAGTGTTACATTTCCATCACAAAATGAGCGTGATATGAAAACAAAAATAAATATGAACAATAACTACGGAAATCTTCCTTAGACTGGCAGTAATAACCTCTTTTCTATAGATGTTTAAAAAACTGTAATGTTTTCTGTGCAGCTCTCATTAGAGAAATGAATGGTAGATCATTACATACTGCAAGCACAAAAGGAAATGTATTGTATTGTATTAATAATAAAAATACACATTTCCAAAATGTTAGTATGTATTGTACAAACCCCATGAGGTTTTTATTGTTTTGAGACAATACAAAGACAACTAACTGCATTACGTACTTTAACGTGTTCTCTCAAAATGCAAATTACCGTACTTTGCATTATGCAAAAACAGCTTTCTATCAAGTTGGGAGTTTCCCTGCACTATTGCTGCACAAAGCTCAGCAGTCTTTACATGGGACGTGATTTGAGTTCTTTGGTGATGAGTGAAGGATCAGTTTCATATGACTCACCAGCATATTTGGGAACGTTGGACTCGTCTATGGACCAGAAACAGTGGTCAAAGGCGAACACCTGCAGAAGAGTCAGCACAAAGAGTGTAAACACACAACTCCTGACACTTGTCTAGGCATGTACAGTACAACACAACCCGATCTTTCTTAGTAGTGGTCTTACATCTTCTGTGGTACAAAAAAAACAGGCTTTTTTTGTGCCGTACCATGCCACCCTGCAGTAAATCAGTAAGACTGAGCTTGTCTGAGTGAGTAAGATGAAGTCTAACCTAGTATTGTTCGGGGTAATGCTCGTTAAGACCGCACCATGACTGTCCGCACAAATCCACTGTTAGCTGCCCCAAGTTCTGTCATAGGATTTAAATGAATTCATAAATCAGGGTCAGCGCTCCCCCAGAAGAAATTCCAGCACCCGGTGACCCTCGTCTCCAAGGAAACGGGGCTGTAGCCGTTCCCGGTGGTGCAGGCTGGCTCTCAGCCCTCAGTGCCGGGTTTCACAACACAGGCTTCAGCAGCAGAGACCCCTTGTGTCCCCCCCAGGCACCTGTAGGAGCTCTGGATGGATGACACACAGAGAGGATGCTCTCTGGGAAAGAGCAGTGGCCTCATTGACTAAGAACCCGTACTCCTCACAGACAGAACAGCTCCTGTTACTGTATAAGCTGCAACCCCCCCCCCCCCACGCATCTTAAATGTCTCTTTTGAGCAGCTTCAATTAGTTAGTATAGAAACGTCTCATATAGATTTTGTTTCAGCTTATTCAAAACACAGCTTTTGTTGATAGGAGATGTATAACTTCCCAAAGCCCACACTCAACTAGGTAACAGGCTTTTATGTACCATTGATGCAGCACCGTCATCCTGCAGTGCAAGCACATCGCTGCTGCACGTTGCTACTTCTGGCTTTCAGTGCACTATTGCTGCTACTTTCCCCGACACAAATAACCCAAATAATTGAACTCCCCTCTAATCATAATAGGGGCGCTTGGCCAGGGAACCACTGGATGCACCGTCAGCATGGGAAGCACTGAGATCACTGAATGCTTTGAAAGCAAGACCTCCTCTTGTGACTTCAGACAAGTGAGTGGGTGCCATTCAAAGGAACAAAAGTGCCATCATTCCCAATTAGGGCTGGTTTGGTAACTCAGGCTTCAATCTCCTCTGGTCTGTCCCTGGCCAGCCTGAGGGTGTGACTGCGCAACAAATTGTTCATGATTGGACAATTACTATTAATCAGCAGTACAAATAATGATGGAGCTGAGAAACACAATGCCCTTTTTGTCATTTCTGGGATGAAAACTGGTCAAACGTGATTGGAATGCAACCCCCCGTTTACCCTTCAGAACGCAGGGAGACTAATTTGAGTGCCACCATAACTTAGCAGACAGCCACGTGCTCGTCTAGTTGAAGGGTATTACAGGGTAACTCAGGTTCACGGGCTCCAGAGACCGCGCACGCTTGTTGCCCGCGCTAACGCTCCCCCGGTCCCGTCAGCGGCCGAGTGCACTGACCACAAAGCCCGTCCCTGGTGTGTGAAACATCTCTGAGCCAGTCACCAGCGTGTTGTCAAGGGGGGAGGTGGGGGTGCACTCCAACAATGCAGCTTTGAATGCGCACACACACTGCCCCAGTGTCCGCGCTCATCCCTCTCTCATTGTAGAGCCTTTGTGGGTGTTCACGAGATCTTAGAGTGCTGACACATTCACACGGACATCTATCCGGCTCCTGCTGGCCTACCAAACTACTAAATCACTCTCAATCCCTAGAAACGCCGCCACAACAGTAGATCGACCTGTGCAGGATGCTTCTCATCCACTCAGCGGAACAGTGTTGTGCAGCATCCTGCTTCTGGATGATTTCAGTGTCTGTGATACCAGGACAGTCACTGAGAAGCCAAGACAGATGACCGTTTCTGCTGACACGGTCAGCTCTGTTGATGCTGGCCAGTTGTTTTTGTAGGAACAGAAAGAGATGAAACTTACATACCTTAGATTGTTTCCTGTTGAATGAGAGGGGCAATCCATCATAAACAGAAGAAACCCACGGGTGAACCAGAAGGAAAGACAAGAGAGAAGAAATGTTAGGATTGATACAATTTAACAGTCATACCATGTTCTCGCTCAGATGTAGCTGCACTTCTCACAGTAGGAAACTTCCCATTGTTCGTGCCAACACAAACAAGCTTTTTCTGAACTGAAATGTGTGCATTTAAACCAAATTCCGGGTGGGACTTCCACATTCACTTCTTCCCTCATTTATGCACTCATTCATTCACTTCCACACAGTGGCGTTTCCTGGTGGTAGGTGCTGCTGTGATTGGGTTCATAATTGGGCCAGAGGGCCATGAGGAAGGGAAGAGATTTAGGATTCAATGTCCCACTGACTCTGTTGAGTAAATAGCTCTTATGCCTGTGGACTTAACAGGGAGGCCAGGTTGGGGAAGCCGCACTCAGCATATGCAGCTGCCGGAACCAAGGACAAAAGGGTTATATATATAATATATATAATATATATATATATAATATATATAATATATAATATATATATATAATGTAGGATTATTCTCTTAACTGGAGAGGGAATTCCCCAATGCTGGAAATCTACAACAATAATATAACAGATCCAGACAAATGTTACAGCCATCATAATGCATGTTGCAGTATGATGGCTGTACAACATACAGTATACGCCCCCCTAGTGCTTCTACATCTGCAACAGTCCTGTCCTTCAACAGTCAGCAGAACCCTCCTGCAGGCGTCTCCTGGCACAGGGACAGAGGTGGACATCACCTTCACACAGTAAGCAATACAGGGCAGGACTGAAACAATGCACCAGAGTGTCTCACACAAACTGAGCTGAGTCACCATCAATAGCATGCCTGGGGAGCTGCACGACAACACCCACATGAAAATATTCTTCAGCACTTTTATGTTCATGTTATAAATTGAACAAATTAAGGAAATAAATTATGAACAGATTTGCTTTGAGGACGATACTAAAAGGTCATTAACTGTGCTCAAGCTCATTATGATGAGGGACAGAAAGAGAAAGAGAGAGAGAGGAGTACAAACAGAAGAGGGCCTCGTTTGGGTTCATACCCTGAATCTGAATCTGGGTCACTGACAACCACTGCGACTGGGTCTCAATCAGAGCAGACAAAGACTGCAGCAGGGCCCCGTCCTCTAGTCGGGCCCACCACGCTGCAGAACAGAGAGGGGCTGTCTGTGAGGAGCTGTGAGATATATCAGCATCAACCGGCAGGGAGAACACATCTAAGACTTCCTATTGGCAGACAAGGAGGTGTGATCAAGGACCAATGTCCCAATGCTAACTTGAAAGGTAAAACTAAATCTTCATATGGCAGTGCTACAAAGCAGATATGTGAAAGATGGAAAAAAAAAAAAAAAAAAACATGTGGGAGAGTTATGACAACAAATATACAAAAGCTACAAGCCTACAATGAGAAATGGACAAAGACAGAGAACAGATGTATCCCTATGTCGAACAAAAGAACTACAGACACAAGGCCGGAAAGGGAGAGACAGACTAACAACCACACACACATCAAATGTGGAGACAAAAGACATGCAGTTATGGAATGTGTGCAGTCTAGACTTCAGCACAAGAAACTATCTCTGCTGAAACAGAGCTACTGCAGTGGTTCGTTGGCTCTTGCTCATTGTGTCGTATACTGTATGTACAGTTTATGGTATGTCGGGTATGCTGAACAAGACAATGAGGGGAACTGTTTTGAGCCGTCTATATTAAGGATTTCATAGAGCTACCATTTCCTCACAAAGTCTCTCAAGAAATGCATTTAACTCCAAAAATATACTTAATTTCATTCTCGTTTTCAGTTTTATAGTGTCTTTCCTTACACTCTTCCCCCCCATCCTCCTAAAAGCTGGAACCACAGACAAATGTCTGTACAAATGAATTTATGTTGTAATGCAGTATACAATGATTACACAGGATGATTAATTTGTCATTAAATATCTAAATTCACAAGTTAGGAAATGCTACCGATGGAAGCTCTGTCACAAACGCTGTACTGTGCAGCTCCAAGTGATTCAAGCACGAAGTCTGTGGGACATTTGCTTAGCAATCAGCATGCATGCCAAGTCACGGCTTGGGGGCTTATTACAGGCTGTGTTGTGGTTGACCAAGTGTGTGACACACATGTACTGTATAACACAGAAGTGCCAGATAACATCAGATTCTTCCCCCCTCAGAGGCAGATACAGGCAGACACTGCAGACCTAGCAGGGCATGGCTGAAGTCTAAAAGTCCCACTGGGGGCTGGTTCTGCGTGGCTTAATGTGCGAGTGTCATCAAGGGCACGCTCAGGCTCCCACGCCTCCAGCTACCTGATGCCAAAGCACCCATGAATGGTTTCAACTTGGCCGAGGGTGGACATTGGCCTCTCACGCTACTACGATTCCCGCCTCTGTTCCGATTCTGTGTCGTGGCAGACAGATTTGAGGAGCACATAGCTTCTTTATAAAACCTTTATTTCTTATTACTTTTAATAACAAATACCGCCTCAGAGCCATCATTTATGATGTCAGATTCACAAATGATTGGTGAAAACGTGTCATCTTTCTGTGCCTTGTTGCAGCTCAGACCCATGTAAGCTGATCTGGTGGCCAAAAGGGAGGTATGACGGGTGGGTGAGCAGCAGTGGAATCTCCCCCCTTGGTTATGGAGCAGGATTAAGGCCACTGGGTTATTATGCTACCGAAAAATGTGCTCTTCTAGCCCAGTAGGCAAAAAAACAGATAAATCCACTGTATCATCCACCGACTGAAGCATCCATCTACCCTTAAAAAAAAATAACATTGCATGGCCACGCTCACAGGAGGTATAAGACGAACAGCTATTTCACATTTTCATTTATCATTTAATTTGATCTGACAAACTGGAGCAGATTGGTTCAAATTAGCTACCAGAAATGATGTGAATAGTGTTATCTTCTGAAATCACAGTATGACAGCTCAGAAAATGAGTTTCTAATCATAACTAAAAGAAATGAGTCTAAATCGAGAAACACACATGTTGTGGCTTCCCATTTTCCAATGCATGAAGGACATATTGTCTGATTCGTCAGTGTGATTTAGCAGGCTTTGCAAGAGTTTTTGATGATATAATCCTGCTGCTCAAATGGGATATGTAAGTCACATGGATGAGGTTTACCCCCCATTGAGATAACATTCACAACATTCATCTGCCCTGTGCAAGCACACCCACAAACATAGTTGTGTGGCTGGCACATCCCCCCATAGATTAAAATATTTCGTCTCGATCTGTTGCTGAAACTATGGCTCCCCCACTCTTTTAACCTCCATTAAACCACACATACGACCCGTTTGGTTGTCGAAATGCTTCAGACAATTACAATTCAAGAAGCTCCAGAGCCAAACACAATGTTCAGAGCTCTCTCGCGCTCTCTCTGTGTGTGTGTGTGTGTGTGTGTGTGTGTGTGTGTGTGTGTGTGTGT